>NC_085995.1:39936318-40043818 GCF_030014385.1 Trichomycterus rosablanca
TACCACCCATTATCAAACCAAAACTTCCAAGTACCACCTATGTTTCTCACAGTGGCGGCTGCTGGTCTTTCAAAGAGGGGAAGCTCATTGTCGGCTTACATCATAAAATGTGTCAATTTATTTATATATAAATGTATAAATTCTCCCCTTTGTTAGTTTTCGAGAAAATGGCATGAAATGGGTTGCAGTTTGTCTTCCGACTTCACTCGCAAAATCCGCGATGGTACTGAAGCTCCCAGCGACAGCTGTCAATCAAAATGGGATTCAGCCTTTCGACTGATCCTCCAATCATCTTGCAGAAGCTCAGCGTCCAGTGTGTGTGTGTGTGTGTGTGATGGGAATTATGGCTTCTCGACGGGAGCCGGATCTTTTGGCTCGGTTCCTTTCAAAGAGCCGTTCAAAAAGTGACTCATCGCGCTACTAGGTAAACTATAAGACACGCCCGATATTAACATCAAATTTGAATTTGCATTAAATGTAGGCCTAATTCAAACATCACTTCAATTAGAAAGCTTAATTTCAAAACTACAGGGAAGAGACAGACTGTGGTTGCATTTCATTAAGTTTCAGAAAAATCCTCTCTTGTATAGAAATGTGACTGTGTTTGTTTCTGCTTTAAAACATAAGCACAATGAAATAATCAGATTTAACAGAATTAAACAAGTTTATAGTTTATTTCTCAATTATTTGTCATTATACTACCAGCTCTCTCTCTGTGTGTGTGTGTGTGTGTGTGTGTGTGTTTCGCTCTCCGCGATACTGAAAGTGTTTAGGATTTGAATATCGACAATAAACAGCTTTTATTACAACTTACGATTAATTCCCTCTACTGATGGAAGCTGAATGGGTGGATTACAGCCAATAAGAACTGTGCAGAAATAAATGACTCGGCTCCTTTCGTTCATTTCAAAGATCCGTTCAATAGAATCGGATCGTTCGTGAGCGACCCATCACTATATCTGCAGTTAGCACTGAGCATGTGAGTGAGGGGGGAGTGGCTGTTTAGCGGAGCAGGCTGGTGATGGTCAGGAACGAGATCAGTGAGCTTCAAACACATATCTGCTCTGACAAAAGCGAGAGACCTACTTATAACTTTACTAATAACTTTTTATTTATAATGATTTATACAGATTTTTTATTTATAATTATTAAATTATTTATTTTTTCGTTGCATGTAATTACTTTTCCGAGATTATCTGGCGTACCACCTCGTGCTGCTTCACGTACCACAGTTTGAGAACCTCTGGCTTATCCAATTAGCCTATCTCAGCTTTTCAATGGGTGCAAGGCACACAGTAACACCCTGGACGGGGCGCCAGTCCATCGCAGGGCAGACACACACACACACACACACACACACACACACACACCCATTCACCTATAGGGCAATTCAGTGTCTCCAATTAACTTGACTGCATGTTTTTGGACTGTGGGAGGAAATTCACGCAGCCACGAGGAGAACATGCAAACTCTGCACAGACCAGACGGCCCCGTCTTGGGATTGAACCCAGGACCGTCTTGCTGTGAGGTGACAGTGCTACCCACCGAGCCACCCAAATAAGGTACAATTTAAACATATTATTTTTTAACATTACTCTGTATAATACGATATGATTATCGGCTAGTCAGGCATCTGCACAGACATGATTAGCTCATGTCTAGGAAGGGGGGAAGGGTTGGCCTAAACAGCCTAGCCATTGAGAGGTGCACTTGTCAGTGCTCTCTTAGTGCAGGTCCCAAGCCCAGATAATAATAGAAGGGTTGTGTCAGCAAGGGCATCCTGATATGAGGACCAGACCTGCCGTGGCCTGATGAGTTGATAGCTGAAAGCCCTACCCACTAGGCTACCACTGTCATATACAGTATACGTACATGTGTACACTACAACAACATTCCTTTTTCACATATCCTAGCTTATTTGTGTGGAAGCTGGGGTCAAAGCGCAAGTTCAACCATTGTACAGCACCCCTGGAGCAGACAGGGTTAAGGGCCTCGCTCAAGGGCCCAACAGTGGCTGAACGGCAGAGCTGGGATTCAAACTCCCAACATTTTCAGCATTCAGCAGACGCTTTTTTATCTGACTTACAGTATACAGTCTAAGCAATTGATGGTTGAGGGTCTTGCTCAAGGGCCCAAAAGTGGCAACCTGGGACTGGTGGGGTTTACATTTACATTTACATTTGAACCAGCATCCTTTGATAGCCCAAAGCTCTACCACCTAGGCTACCACTTTCTTAAAGTTGCACCTTGTTGTAGCTTCATATCTACAGTAGTATCTGAATGTCTGTGCATGGGTTTCCTCCAGGTTCTCAGGTTTCCTCCCACAATACAGGCAGGGAGAACATGCAAACTCCACACCGAAATCGAACCCAGGCCCTACAGCAACACAGCTGTAAGTTATTAATTAGTGACTCGATCCCTGATGAAGCCGTTTATGGTAAAACTGTTATTATAGCCGCTCAGGTGGCGCAGCGGTAAAAACACACGCTGGAACCAGAGCTGGGATCTGGAATACATCGTATCGAATCTCAGCTCTGCCTGCCGGCTAAGGCTGAGCGGCCACATGAACAACGATTGGCCTGTTGTTCAGATATGGGCGGGACTAAGCCGGATGGGGTCTCTCTCTCCCATGACTGGTGCAATTACGAACTCTGCTGGCTGATTGATGGTGCCTGCACAGAGACGGGAAAAGAGTGCTCTCAGGATGTGTCTCTCCATACACAACGCTGAGCTGCACGGCTCTCGTCAAAGTGTAGGTGATAAGATGCATACGGCTGCTGCCCACGTGTCGGAGGGGGCGTGGGTTAGCTTTGTTCTCCTCAATCAGAGCGGAGATCGGCATTGGTGGAGAGGAAGCATGACGCAATCGGGCAACTGGACGTGCTAAAAGGGAGAAAAAAGTTATTATTAAACTTATTCTTACATGTTTGTGTTTCCAGGCTGTTTACTAAACCTAAACTGCATAAATATCACTAACAACTGAAACAAAGTTAAAGTAAAAAAACGCACAACTTTGGAAGGAAATAATAAAGTCGTTTGTCACATTAAAACCAATCTATACGCCGTCGCTCCGTCTCCGTGCACCGCTTTCTCTGAGGATTGGTTCAATTCCCAAATCGACAGCCTGGGCAAACGCAGTCACGCATCAGCGTTGAGCTTCAAAGTGTTAGCTAAAGGCCACAGCTCTGGGGGTCTGAGCAAGGTGCTTTAATAGAAAAGGCCAAAAAAAGTCATTAAATAAATAAATAAATATAAATAAATAATGGGGTGAAAAACGCCCAAAGCCTTATAGCTTTACTTCTGGAAAGTCCTGGTAACTGTAGAAATACCCATGAGACACTACTGGGGCAAAGTGGGAAACATGTACTCTAGAAAGAAAAATGATCAACTGCATGACCAAAACAATGTGGACACCAGCAAATCATACTCATACGTGCTTCATTCTCTCTGGAGCACATCAATAACTGGATGAGCCAAAATTGACTACAATTAAATATGGACACAACAGAGATTGTTGTGTTTGGCAGCAAAGAGAAGAGGACCAGTGTCAGTGAACACGTCAGTTCCCGGGCTCTAAAGACCAAAGACCAAGTCCGAAATCTTGGCGTTCTAGTAGACTCAGATCTCACCTTCACCGGCCATATCAAAGCCATCACCAAAACAGCCTTCTCTATCACCTTAAAAATAGATCCAGAATCAAGGGTCTGGTGTGCCAACAAGATCTAGAGAAGCTCATCCATGCTTTTATTTCCAGTAGGGTGGACTATTGTAATGGTCAGTTAACTGGACTTCCCAAAAAGACCATTAAACAGTTCGAGCTCATTCAGAACGCCGCTGCTATAGCATTTTAGCCAAGACGAAGAGAACGGAGCACATCACTCCAATTCTAAAATCTCTACACACGGCTTCCGGTTAGTTACAGAATAGAGTTTAAAGTGCAGCTAATAGTCTATAAATCACTGAACGCTTTTGGCTCAGAAAACATCTCAGATATGTTTAGAGAATATAAACCCAGTAGATCTTTTAGATCCATGGACTCCATGGGTCAGCTAGTCGAGCCCAGAGTCCAAACTAAACATGGTGAAGCAGCGTTTAGCTGTTACGCTGCGTTTAACTGGAACTGGAACAGGCCGTCAGGAGATATTAGATGTGTCCCAAATGTAGAAATGTTTAATACAGGTTATATGCTTATAGACGGGTGGTTAATCAGGTGACCTAATGGAGATGAAGATGGCCGTGGACTTCAGGAGGAGCCTCCCAACCCTGCCAGCACTCACCATCCTCGACAGAACTGTGATGGCTGTGGAGTTCCTGGGTACAACAATCTCCAAGGACCTGAAGTGGGACAGCAACATTAACTCCATCATCAAGAGGGCTCAACAGAGGATGTACTTCCTGTACCAACTGAGGAAATTTAACCTACCCCCGGAGCTGGTGGTGCAGTTCTACACTAGTCCATCATTACCACATCTATCACAGTGTGGGGCAGCGCTGCCACAAAACATGACACCAAGAGACTGCAGCGCATCATCAGGTCTGCAGAGAGGACCATCGGTGTAAAGCTGCCCACACTGCTGGACCTGCATGCCTCCAGAACCAGGAAGCGTGCAGAGAAAATCATCACTGACCCATCTCACCCTGGCCATCACCTGTTTCGGCGTCTTCCATCAGGCCGACGCTTCAGTCGCATGAAGACCCGAACGACCAGGCTACAGAGAAGCTTTTATCCAAACTCCATTATGCTCATGAACAATTGAACACTACTGAACTGTTAATGCTCGGGACACTTGCACATCACCTACCTATTTCATTCAAGTATTGGCTCACAGGATTTTTTTTGTATTTTTTTTTTTTTGTACTTTTTACCCCCTTTTCTCCCATTTTTAGCGCATCCAATTGTTCAGTTAGCATCGTGCTTCCTCTCTGTCTATGCCGAACCCTGCCCTGACGGAGGTGATTGAAGCTAACCCGTATCCCCTCCGAAACACGAGCAGCAGCCAGATGCATCTTTGCCACCCACACATTGACGAGTTTTGGCGCCACCTAGCGTTGCATGCGGAGAGACACACCCTAAGGGCACCCTCTCCCATCCCTGTGTAAGCGCCTCCAATCAGCCGGCAGAGAACGCAATCGCATTCTGACAGAGAGAGACCCACATCCGGTTCTTTGTCCCACCCCCCACATGAGCAACCGGCCAATCGTTGCTCATATAGCCACTCAGCTTCGAACCGGTAAAGCAAGGCTGGATTCGATACCACGCTCTTAGAATCCAGCCCTGGTTGCAGCGCGTTTCTTTTTACCGCTGCACCACCTGAGCGGCCCCTCACACAGAATTTTAACATTCACTTCTATTTCTTATTTATATATTTTTCTATTTTCTATAGTTTTTATATTGTGCAAAACTGCACCTTTTTAAACCCACAATGTGAATTGCACATGCTGATGTTTACAATGTTTACAGGTATGAATGTGTGTGTTAAGGAGAGAGTGAGCTGTGTGAATAAGATTGTCTTTATTGTATTTTTCGTGCACTGCAAGCATCTGTGTAACCAAAAACAAATTCCTTGTATGTGTGAGCAAACTTGGCCAATAACGCCTGATTCTAATTCTAATTCTAAACGTTTCTCTTTTCTTGTGCCTATGATCGAGCTTTAGATTTTTGCACTCTGTTAGTACTACTCTTTAGCCTTGATGTTTTAACATCTGTATCTGTTTCACAAACTCTTATTGCACTTACTTTTTATAAGCTGTTTTACTTTCTTCTCTTTTAGTTTTACATGTTCTTAATTTTTTACAGCATTTTATCTCTCGTTTTAATGTCATTTAATTGTAACTAAATGTTTGCAAAAAGCCTTTCTGAGGCCATCTATGTAAAGAGGGAACGACCATCTCTGAACCGGGGAGAGTACATCTCTCACCATCTTAAAACGCCGTGATAGGAGCTTTACCCCAATCATGTGTGAAAGGCAAATGACCACTGTAATTAATGGTCATTGTGATTTGCATATGGACCTGATCACCGGTTCCATTGTTATGCAACGGGCGGTCATCGGTCGTTATGCAAATCGGCTGCATATAAGGTCGGGGTATCCACCACCAGCTCAGACTGAAGAAGTCACTCGGATTGAGTGAAGAAACGTTTCTCTACAACAAACTTGTGTCCAGATGAACTGATTCAACTTTGTGGACCTTTTCTGAGGTTCTAGATCTCAGGAATGTTTCGATACTTTTAATTCAAAAGCACTTTGAATTGCCACTGTGTATGAAAGGTGCTATACAAATAAACTTGCCTTGCCTAAAAGGCTTCCCAGTACATTTTGGAACATGACTGCATGGATTCACTTTTCTTTAGCCACAACAGCACTCATAATGGATCAATATACAACCACAAATCAGACACAATTTGGGACAGTTTTAGTTGATTGCAGGCAGAATGAACCCAAAATATTTCACATTTTGTTGATATAAATCCATTCCTGCATTTTAGACCTGAACTACATTACGTGGTAAATGCTTTACCGTCCCAACTTTTTTGGAAAGTTGCTATTCCTTTAAAAAAGACGTTTTGGATTGAAGTGTTTCTGATATTTTCTCAGTATTTAGCAGACGCTTTTATTCAAAGCAACTTTAGACGGTATACTGTCTAAGAAATTAGGAGTTAAGGACCTTGCTCAAGGGTCCAACAGTGGCAACCTGGCAGTGTTGAGGCTTAAACCAGCAACCTTTCAATTACTAGTCCAGTAACTTAACCACTATGCTGCTTTCACTAAGTGTGTAACAGTACCGGGTTGCACATTCTCCACACTTTCTCTATTGAGGACAGGTCAGGGCTGCAGGCAGGCCAGTCTAGTACCTTTGTAATGTGTGCAGCAGGTGGACAAAAGTATCAGGACGCCCCTTCTAACGTTTGAATTCATGCATTTCAGCCACACCAGTTGCTAACAGGTGTAATAAATCAATCATATAAGGCAAACAATATGCTTCCAGCTTTGAAACAACAGTTTAGGGAAGGACCTCTCCTGTTTCAGCATGACTGGGGCTTCATGTCTTTATAGAGCTACACACTCAACTGCTCTGGGATGAACCGGAACGTCAGCATCAGCACCCAGTCATACAAATGCTGTCATGTTTTGACTGAATGGGCACAAATTCCCACAGCACACTGACTGGTCTTGTGAGAAGCCTCCTCAGAAGAGCGGCTGTTGTTCTAGCTGAAATGGTTCTATTTTAACATGCTATTTTAATACTACAGTATTTGTTTATAAAACTTAAAAAGATCACGGCTGGTGGATGTTGGGTTGCTGTCGTTCTGCCTCTCTTGTACGACGATCACTCAGGTTTGATGATGGTGGGTGAGGTGGGCGCTGATGTCCTGTGAAAGCCTTCATGGCCTTGTTACCTGCTCGCTCTCCCTTTTAGTTATGCTGTAATAATTAGGGCTGCCGGCGTCTAAAGCTACTCTCTGTAAAACTGATATTTTACTCTTAATGATTCACATTTTAACTCCATCTTCTGGTGTTTTACCCCAAGGTTGTTCTGACAGGAACCTGTTTACCCTCTCGAGGTTAAAGACTGCAAGTCAAGACTGCCATGCCAACAATGCTGCTCCTACTAGATGGGATGGCAACCTGCTGTGTTTGCACCAAAAATGTCCAGAACTTACAATGGACATTATCACAGACTGGACTGAACAATGAAAAACTCTGATTATTTTTGCTAGTTATAAATTTTAGTTTAATTTAATTGTGTGTGTGTGTATGATTTGTGTAAATCCTATTTATTTAAAGTTTCCTCCAAGCCACCCAAAGACGACGGGGGTTCCTGCTGAGTCTGGTTCCTCTCAACATTTCTTCCTATAATTTTAAGGGAGTTTTTCCTGCCACTGTTGCCCTCGGCTTGCTCAACAGGAAATTTTTGGTCTGTTGGTCCTGGATTCTGTAAAGTTGCTTTGAGACAATCTTCATTGTAAAAAACGCTATATAAATAAAGTTGACTTGACTTGATGAAACGGGGCGCTCAGCATGCTCACAGTCAGGTGTCCAAATACTTTTGGCCACTAGAGTATTTTCTTTAATCGTAAGTTGTAAATATAGATGGTTTATTGTTGTATTTGTGCTAGATTTTCTTTTTCTTTCACAAAGATGCTAATTCTGCCAAATGAGTTTTCACACCATCTGATTTCACACCATCTGAGAATAAAAAACGCACATTTATTATCTCAGACGTTTAATATTATTATTAGTCGATTAAAACTGAGCGTTTAGGGAGGTTTGGGATCAACCGATCAGGACTAACTCGGGTAATGAAGTACTCATTAGATTCCGAGACGACGGAGACCGAGCGCGTCGTTCTGTAACATAATGAGAGTCGCGTTTCCACTAAAGACATTAAACATGCGTGTACGACGCCGCGTCGTTAAACACACCAGACACTTCGGTGATTATCGGCCTATAAAAACAACAATGAATTTGGTTTTCTTCGTGAAATAATTGCACAGTGGGAAACGTCGGCACCTCTGGGTGCAGGTCGGCGGCGCGCCGGCGCTTCATTACCGCACTGTCTGGAAAAGCTGTGGTCGCAACGGCGGGTCTTTAATCCTTCGTGACGTGCAAATTACGACCAATTTGGTACAGAGTAATTCATTTAACCTTCGGCTAATCATTAATAAATGCCCCCCTCCCCAAAAAACAAGAATAACAAAAAAAGACACCCCCCCCATTCATTATTTATTCAGGTGTTTCAGACACACCCCTCACTAACAAGTGTAGATAAATAATTCCATGCCACACACACTGTATGGACAAAAGTATTGGGACACCCCTTCTAATTTTTGAATTGCATGCTTCCAACTTTGCAGCAACAGTTTGTAATATACTGTAATAAAGCACGTCACTAGGTACTTTTATTACGTTTTCTACGTTTATTATATTAAACTTGACATTCATCATTTTTACAATATTTATATATTGTAAAAATAGTGCGCAGAGGTCGCCAACTTTCTGCAGAGTCGATCACTACGGACCTCCAAACTTCATGTGGCCTTCAGATGAGCTGAAGAACAGTGTGTAGAGCTTCATGGAATGGGTTTCCATGGCCGAGCAGCTGCATCCAAACCTTACATCACCGGCTGCAGTGGTGTAAAGCACGCCGCCACTGGACTCTAGAGCAGTGGAGACGTGTTCTCTGGCGTGATGAATCACGCTTCTCCGTCTGGCGATCCGATGGACGAGTCTGGGTTTGGCGGTTGCCAGGAGAACGGTACCTGTCTGACTGCATTGTGCCGAGTGTAAAGTTTGGTGGAGGGGGGATTATGGTGTGGGGGTGTTTTTCAGGAGTCGGGCTCGGCCCCTTAGTTCCAGTGAAAGGAACTCTTAATGCTTCATCATACCAAGAGATTTTGGACAATTTCATGCTCCCAACTTTGTGGGAACAGTTTGGGGATGGCCCCTTCCTGTTCCAACATGACTGCACACCAGTGCACAAAGCACAAGGTCCATAAAGACGTGGATGAGAGACTTTGGTGTGGAAGAACTTGACTGGCCTGCCACCCGATATATATATATATGGAATGAAACTTTTTGCGTTTTTTTGTTTTGTTTTTTAAAATAACCAAAGGTACATGTATCCTGACTTCAACCCCACTGACCCAACATCAGTCCCCAGCTTTCCAAATGCTCGTTTGAGCCTAAATGGGCACAAATTCCCATACACAGACACACTTCAAAGTCTTGTGAGAAGATCACACAGAGGTCGCTCTGTTTTAATATCATTTGTTTTTTAAATGGGACGTCTGACAAGCTAACGGTCAGGCGTCCAAATACTTTTGGCCATGCAGTGTATCTTATATGTGGTTCACAAGGACACAGTTTGACCAGATTGGTGTGAAGGAACTCCAGTGACCCCCACACAGCCCTGACCTTATTGAATCCAGTCAGGATGAATTGGATGTCGATCGTCGGCCACGCCTTCCGTCCAACATAAATGACCGACCTCGAAAAATGTTCCCACAGAGACTCTAAAACCTCAAGGATTCCCAGAGGAGCCGAGGCTGTTATAGTGAATAAGTAAGGGAAAGGATGGGAGGGCGGGGGACTATATTAATATTGTCGCTTTTGGATTAGAATAATCCAGGAATCGAATCCCCAGTGGTGCTATCGGCCAGTCAGGCATCTACATACAAACTATATTCGGTTATGTCTGGGTGGGGGGCGGACAGGGACTGTCTGGTTGTGCCAAGTAATTGTGAAATAATAATAATAATAATAATAATAATAATAATAATAATAATAATAAACATTAATTATAATAATAATGGTAGTAATAATAGTAATAATAATATTAATAAAAAAAAAAAAAAATAATAATAATAATAATAACAACAAACAATAATTATAATAATAATGAAAGTAAAAATAATGATAGTATTTGCATCAGTAGTATTCATATTTGCAATATTAATAATAATAATAATAAATGATAATGATAAAATAATAATATTAATAATAACAATAATAACAACAATAACAATAATGATAACGATAATAATAATAATAATAATAATAATAGAAAAGTGATAGATCAATAAAGAAATAAAATATTTTAGTAATATCCATAATTAATAAATTTATTAAAAATCTTAAATAAAAACAAACGAAACATTAAACATATTTGCTTTTAATTATTAATTTTTTTAATTATTTTTTAATTAATTATTTTATTTTTCTCCGAATGGATGAATGAACGGCCATTAGTGAAATATAGTGAATATCACACATCATTAGAACAGTTGAGGATCATAAAAACTGTGCATGTACCTCTCTGAGAGGTTCTCAACTTCACGTCTGCAGCCTAAGATTCGGTGTTAAATCTTAAAATCGGCCCTGAATTCTATTTTAATCATTATTTTGTAATAAGATGAAAGGAATCTGAAAGCACTTTGTTTCGCTTTTTATGAAGCTTTTCCTGAAAGTACGTTTTTTGACATGCCAAGATGAAACACATTTCTCTCCGAGTGAATGTTTGAGTGAAAACAAGAAGATCTTCAGCGAAAACAAGCGAACGTCATTTTTTAAAGTCGAGCTCTAATGGTGTCTTTCGCTTTGTAAGTGGAACATGCCCGGATGCCCTGTCACTCTCTAAATTCTGTTTGATTTATGAAGCTGTCACTGCGGCGTGCCTCCTCATTTTCCATTCTCATTGTGAGCCACTGCTTCATGTGTTTTTATATATAGGATCCCGTCAGGCAGGCTGCTGAGACGCCGTATCGATCAGCTAAGTGCATTGCATTGATTCCTGCTCCGTCGTTCGCCTTAAAGAGAGATGTTTGATCTCTGGGTGTCTTTAAGCCTCAAACTATATTAAAGCTTCAGACGAGGAGAAAAGAGCTCAGAGTCTAACGTGATGGGAGAAAAGGATTTTATATATATAATACAACTGAATAACGTCCCAAATATTCTATAAGTTCCCATTTACAAAAATCACACACTGTAATTAGCATGGCGATAGAAATAGTAAAAATAGCTTCATCCTGTGCAGGAAACACCCCAGACAGGTCACAGTCCTCCCCAACATTAGCTTCGATTTACCTGACTGCACGTCTGATTGTCTGACTGTAAGAACATGCAAAGTCCACAAAGAAAGGACCCTGGTCGTCCAGACGGCGAATGGAACCCAGGACCTTCTTGTGGTGCTGCATGCAGTAATAACAGACAGTGACATGGTGAGGATGAAACCCAGGTCCCAGCGGTTCCTTGAGCTGTGCAACAGTACGGGGTCGTCGTTGTCACATTTTTCGTTCTCTATTGGGGACAGGTCAGGACTGCAGGCAGGGCAGTACCCGTACCCGTACCCTCTTCATCGTCTTGTTAAAAAATGCTGGACGTCCCTGGAAAAGACGACGTCTTGAAGGCAGCACATGTTGCTCTAAGATCTCAACGTACTTTCTGCATTAATGCTGCATCACAGAGTGTAAATGACCTTTACCAAGGGCACTGACACACCCCATACCATGATACACCCTGGCACTGACATGCCCCCCATACCATGACAGACCCTGGCACTGACACGCCCCCCATACCATGACAGACCCTGGTACTGACACGCCGAGCAGATAAGACATAATATCTCAGGTTCATCCTGTCTGACATCAAATAAAAGTCAAAGTAAATGTAGGGAACTCTGTTATTATTTTATTTGCATTTTCTTGATTTGAGGTTGTATTTGTATTAATAGCAGTAGTAATAGTAGCAGTACTGATAGTATTTGTATTAAGAGTAGAGGTGGTGGTAGTAGTAATAGTAGCCATAGTAATAGTAAAAGTAGTAGTAGTAATACAGAATGCTGTCTGTGTCCTGTTACTCCGGACTTGAGGTCAGTGTAGTTTATTATTTACATTTTATTTACTGTATTATGATTGTGGTCTCCTGCATTTACACTGAGGTGTTATTCTCATCGATTCATATGGATTTTCTGAGCTCTGACAGGATCGCTTTACTGCTGAGTCCAGATTAAAGCGTGTGCAGGTTTCAGCGTGTGATGATGAAGAATTTTGATCTTCTGCTGAAACGATGAAGATATGAGCAGATCTTTACTGGAACCACTTTACCTCATCTGAGCCTGAACGATAAGCCATCGCACAGACGCCGTCGGAAAAGACGGGACTTACGGCGACTTGACATTGGTGAACAATAAAGTGTCCTCAAAAGATATTGTCTCAAATGTACACCGATCAGCCATAACATTAAAACCACCTCCTTGTTTCTACACTCACTGTCCATTTTATCAGCTCCACTTACCATATAGAAGCACTTTGTAGTTCTACAATTACTGACTGTAGTCCATCTGTTTCGCTACATGCTGTTCTTTAATGGTCAGGACCACCACAGAGCAGGTATTATTTAGGTGGTGGATCATTCTCAGCACTGCAGTGACACTGACATGGTGGTGGTGTGTTAGTGTGTGTTGTGCTGGTGTGAGCGAATCAGACACAGCAGCGCTGCTGGAGTTTTTAAACACCGTGTCCACTCACCGTCCACTCTATTAGACACTCCTACCTAGTTGGTCCACCTTGTAGATGTAAAGTCAGAGACGATCGCTCATCTATTGCTGCTGTTTGAGTCGGTCATCTTCTAGACCTTCATCAGTGGTCACAGGACGCTGCTCACGGGGCGCTGTTGCCTGGATTTTTCTTTGGTTGGAGGACTATTCTTAGTCCAGCAGTGACAGTGAGGTGTTTAAAAACTCCAGCAGCGCTGCTGTGTCTGATCCAACCATATCAGCACGACACACTAACACACCACCACCACCATGTCCTGTGGGGGTCCTGACCATTGAAGAACAGGGTGAAAGCAGGTTAAAAAAAGTATGTAGATAAAAAGATGGACTACAGTCAGTAATTGTAGAACTACAAAGTGCTTCTATATGGTAAGTGGAGCTGATAAAATGGACAGTGAGTGTAGAAACAAGGAGGCGGTTTTAATGTTATGGCTGATCGGTGTATAATATGCAATTCCGTCGGGGAAAAAAGTAAATAAATTAAAAAGAAAACAAGGTCGCAATGGCATCAACAGCCAAGGGCATCGTGGCACACAGTAACGGTGGCAATCACCAGCAGCTTCTTCATAAAAGCGCTAACAGTCAGGCTATCAAATTTTTATTTTAGATTTTACTGCCAGCTTAAAGATAACTTCTGTCCTTTATTGTCTTTATTTATCCCTAAACTGTTAGCACACTCGTCTGAACTCCTATGAAAGCCGCGGATTTATCAGCGCGGCTCAGAATGAAAACACATCCGTCACCTGACCCGACGCGTCGTGGGACAATAGAGCCATTAAGGCAGCGTACCTGAACATATCACTGATTTTCAGAGAGGCAAATTTTGACACGGCCCTTGAGTGATGACGGTGAGAATGGCAAGAGTTTGTAATAAATCTCTTTACGAGACATCACGGAGGTCTAGTTCTCGTAACTGTCAAACTAAACGGGGAAATTGCTGAAGCTTTATATCTACACGCCGTCAGGTCCAAAATTACAGGTACTTCTGTACTTTTGTTTACTTTATTTTATTATATTTAATCTGAGGTAAAGCTCTGCGTATCAGAGTGCAGTCAAACTTTAAGTACATAGAGACTAAAAAAAAGAATATGTTTGAACTGTTGGACGTCCTGCCGTTGACGTCCAGCTGAGAGTCGAACTGAACACCTCAGGATTTCAGCATTGTTGGGCTGGCATGTTTTAGAGCTGCGCCACCCGAGCACCCTTGCTGTTTGGGCTTTGACCAATAAGAATGACAAAGTTTAAGGAAAAACAGGGGTCTTATGGTCGTCCATAGAATGCCCCTGCTCCTGCTCTTCATCCTTGAGATGTTCTTGGAATAATCAAGCTAAATAAAGGTCAGTAAGAGTGGTCCCAGCTGATGACCCTGAATTAGACATGATGAGGACATAACCCAGGTCACCAGGTTCCTTGAGCTGTCCTACACCTACTATATACTACCAGCAGTACCACTGTGCCACCCATCCATCCATCCATCCATCTATCCAAAAAAAGTTCAGAGATGTCCAAGAGACCAGAGCAACTGAGATTTGGGCTTTGGCTAAAGGGAATGACAATGTTTGGAAAAAACAGGGTTTCTAGGGTCGTCCCTAGGACGTTCCAACTTCTGCTCTTCATCCTTGAGATAAATAAAGGTCAGTAAGAGTGGTCCCAGCTGATGACTCTGAATTAGACATGATGAGGACAAAACCCAGGTCACCAGGTTTCTTGAGCTGTCCTGCACCTACTGTATAATACCAGCTGCATCATCATGCCACCCAAACCTCATTCATCCATTATTCCATCCAAAAGAAGTTCAAAGAGATGTCTAAGAGACCAGAGCAGCTGAGGTTAGGGCTTTGGTTAAAGGGAATGACAAATCCCTAGGACGTCCCTACTTCTGCTCTTCCTCCTTGAGATGTTCTTGGAATAATCAAGCTAAATAAGTCAGTGAAAGGTGGTTCCAGCTGATGACCCTGAAACTATTAATGAGGACAAAACCCAGGTCACCAGGTTCCTTGAGCTGTCCTGCACCTACTATACACTACCAGATGCACCATTGTGCCCGCCAAACTCATAATTCATCCATCCATCCCTCCATCCATCCATCCAAAAAAAGGTCATAGATGTCTAAGAGACCAGAGCAACTTTTGGGCTTCGCCTAAGGAGAATGACCAAGTTTGGGAAAAACAGGGGTTCTAGGGTCGTCCCTAGGACATCTCTACTTCTGCTCTTCCACCTTGAGATGTTCTTGGAATAATCAAGCTAAATGAAGGTTAGTGAAAGGTGGTTCCAGCTGATGACCCTGAAACTATTAATGAGGACAAAACCCAGGTCACCAGGTTCCTTGATCTGTCCTGCACCTACTATATACTACCAGCTGCACCATCAAGCCCACCAAACCTGGTATTCCATCCATCCATCCATCCAAAAGAAGTCCAAAGAGATGTCTAAGAGACCAGAGCAGCTGTGGTTCAAGTTTGGCTAAAGGGAATGACAAAGTTTGGGAAAAACAGGGGTCTTAAGGTCGTCCCTAGGATGTCCCTACTTTTGCTTGTCCTACTTGAGATGTTCTTGGAATAATCAAGCTGACCAAAGGTCAGTGAAAGGTGGTCCCAGCTGATGACCCTAAATTAGACACAATGTGGACAAAACCCAGGTCACCAGGTTCCTTGAGCTGTCCTGCACCTACTGTATACTACCAGCTGCATCATCGTGCCACCCAGCCGTCCCGTCCGTCCAAAAGAAGTCCAAAGAGACGTCTAAGAGACCAGAGCAACTGAGATTTGGGCTTTGGCTAAAGGGAATGACAATGGTTGGGAAAAACAGGGGTTCTAGGGTCGTCCCTAGGACGTTCCTACTTCTGCTCTTTATCCTTGAGATGTTCTTGGAATAATCAAGCTAAATGAAGGTTAGTGACAGGTGGTCCCAGCTGATGACCCTGAATTATACACAATGGTGAGGACAAAACCCAGGTTACCAGGTATCTTGAGCTGTCCTGCACCTACTGTATATTACCAGCTGCATCATCGTGCCACCCATCCATCCATCCAAAAAAAGTTCAGAGATGTCCAAGAGACCAGAGCAACTGAGATTTGGGCTTTGGCTAAGGATAATGACCCCAAAGGGGTCTTAGGGCCTTCTCTAGGACGTCTCACTTCTGCTCTTCCACCTTGAGATTAAACAAAGGTCAGTAAGGGTGGTCCCAGCTGATGACCCCAAATTAGAAACATTGACGAGGACAAAACCCAGGTCACCAGGTTCCTTGAGCTGTCCTGCAACTACTATACACTGCAACTACTATACACTACCAGATGCACCATCATACCACCCAAACCCATAATTTCATCCATCCATCCATCCATTATCATTTATTAATTTATCCATCCATCTATCCTTCATTCATCCATCCATCATCATTTATTCATCTATCCTTTATTCATCCATCCATCCATTATCATTTATTCATCCATCTATTATCATTTATTCATCCATCCTTTATTCATTCATCCATCCATTATCATTTATTCATCCATCCTTTATTCATTCATCCATCCATCATTTATTCTTTCATCCATCATCATTTATTCATCCATCCTTTATTCATCCATCTATCCTTCATTCATCCATCCATCATTTATTCATTCATCCATCCATCATTTATTCATCCATCCATCATCATTTATTCATCCATCCTTTATTCATTCATCCATCCATCCATCATTTATTCATCCATCCTTTATTCATCCATCTATTATCATTTATTCATCCATCTATCCTTCATTCATCCATCCATCATTTATTCATTCATCCATCCATCATTTATTCATTCATCCATCATCATTTATTCATTCATCCATCCTTTATTCATCCATCTATTATCATTTATCCATCCATCTATCCTTCATTCATCCATCCATCATTTATTTATTCATCCATCCATCATTTATTCATTCATCCATCATCATTTATTCAACCATCCTTTATTCATCCATCTATTATCATTCATCCATCCATTATCATTTATTTATTCATCCATCCATCATCATTTATTCATCCATCCTTTATTCATCCATCCATCATCATTTATTCATTCATCCATCATTTATTAAACCATCCTTTATTCATTCATCTATTATCATTCATCCATCCATTATCATTTATTTATTTATCCATCCATCTATCCTTTATTCATCCATCCATCATCATTTATTCATCCATCCTTTATTCATCCATCCATCATCATTTATTCATCCATCCTTTATTCATCCATCCATCATCATTCATTCATACATCCTTTATTCATCCATCTATTATCATTTATCCATCCATCCATCCATCCATTATCATTTATTTATTCATCCATCCATCATCATCATTTATTTATTTATCCATTCATCTATCATTTATTCATCCATCCTTTATTCATCCATCCATTATCATTTATTCATCCATCCATCCATCCATCCTTTGATGCACCCCCTCTGTGTCCTCAGAATTATTTGGGAGTTTTCTGATCTCAGTTACCCAAGTCGTGTTTTTATCTGCTTTAGACGTCGACATCTTGACTAACATTTTGACTAACCGATTGCTAACTGAATTGTCATAGGATTGCTAGTGTAAGAGACTTCTCTGTGCTGTCATGTGCTGACAGTGTTTGATGTGTGTGTGTGTTTACGTATTGAGGCATTTTGTCCCTTTGTGGATTCCATAAATCAATCAATATAAAAGTGAGCTTCTCTACACACGTGATCATCTCTGTGCTGCACCTCAAAAGAACAAGCCAGTAAAGTATTAACCTCCCAATAGTTTGTCTATAAAACAGTTTATAAAAAGACGCTCGGTGAAACTAGAACCGGCTTATAGTGTAAATTAACCAGTAAACGTGAGACACTTGAATGCTAACGTTAAATCGCTAAACACAAACCTTACATTTCACAGTAAATTGCATATTATGCATGGCCATGAATTAGGTAGAGCCTTATTTCTATTATAAAATACATCAACACTGGGCGGTAACACTGGGCGGTAACAGTTGACTCCGGGTGGGCGGCCCACTGAAGAGTGTCCGGCTGTACAGGTCCTGACAAATGAAGTGTGATGGTCAGTGGACGCTACATTACTGCTGCCCAGAGCAGATGGACAGGCTAATTGCCCGAGTGCTTCACAGCTTGGACGCTCTTGCTCCTCTCGGCCCGTTTTTGTCACTCGGAGTTTCGACCGCAAAATGGTCGTCAAGTTCCGAGCACGACACGCATGCCGAGTGTGTGTGTGGGTGGGGGGCGACCTCACGCTTTTAGTGTCTAATCGTATCGTGTCTAAAATCATGTACAGTGGATCCTCTAACGCGGTGGTTCTCAAACTGGGCCAAGTACCACCTCAATCAAATCAAAACCATCAACCATCAACCATCAAACCAAAACCATCAATGATGCTCACAGTACACACAGTGAGCATCATTTTATTAAGTGTAGGGAGTCTGTGTTGCATTCTGGGTTTCCATCCAAATATATGTAGACACCAAAGCGACTGTAGCAGCCTCAACATCCAGACCAGACTTTGGACTGTGTCTGTGGGAACTGTGCCTTTTCAGTCCACAAAAAGAAACATTTGTAATGATATTGGCTGGCATCTTGCAACATTTTGAAGTATGTCTGTGGGAATTTGTGCCCGTTCAATCAGATGATGACAGATCTTTTAGCTAGATCTTTTTTCAGTATTCCAATTCAATGGCCAAAAGTATTTGGACACCCATTTACTCACTCACTCAAACTGCTTATCCAATTGGGGTCGCGGGGAAGTGGGGGTGCTGGAGCCCATCCCAGCTTTTCAATGGGCGCAAGGCACACAGTAACACCCTGGACGGGGCACCAGTCCATCGCAGGGCAGACACACACACATACACACCCATTCACCTATAGGACAATTCAGTGTTTCCAATTAACCTGACTGCATGTTTTTGGACTGTGAGAGAAAACCGGAGCACCCGGAGGAAACCCACGCAGACACGAGGAGAACATGCAAACAGCACAGAAAGGACCCAGACCACCCCAACCCAGGACCTTCTTGCTGTGAGGCGACAGTGCTACCCACCGAGCCACTGTGCCGCCCGACACCCATTTATTAAAATGATCAATTAAATTAAGAGTGACCGCTGTGTGATCTTATGAGCCATCTTTAACAATAGTTGCTGTTCTGAGAAGCTTCTCACAAGATTTTGAAGTATGTCTGTAAGAATTTGTGTCCTTGAATTTGTATGGCCGGGCACTGATGTTGGTCTAGAAAGTCTCAGTTGATGTTCCGATTCATTCCAAAGCTGTTCAGTTAAACTTGAGTTTCTTTAAGCCGGGATTTTCTTCATGTCTTTATAGAGCTTGCTTTGTGCACAGGGGTACAGTCATGCTGGAACAGGATGGGGCCTTCCCTAAACTGTTGCTGCAAAGCCTAAAGCCTATTTTTTTTCTCCCGATTTTGTGTTATGCTTCCTCTCTACTGGTGCCGACCCCGTCCCGATTGAGGAGAGCGAACTGACACACGCCCCCTCCGACACGTGAGCAGTAGCCGACTGCATCTGCATGAGGCGAGTTCATATGCGGATCAGCTTTGTGCACAGAGAGCCACACCCTGATCAGCATTATTCCTCTACTCTGTGCAAACGCCATCAACCAGCCAGCAGAGGTCGCAATTGCATCAGTTATGATGAGTCCCTATCCGGCTCCCTACCTGGATGAACAACATCCAATCGTTGTTCATGTGGCCACCACATGAGATTCTGGTGCGCTAGAGTATTTTACCGCTGTGCCACCTGAGCGGCACCTATGGTTGTGGCTGAAACACATGAATTAAAAGTAATCAGAAGGGGTGTCCCAATACTTTTATCCGTATAGTTTACGTAGTCTGTACACTGTTCCTGTTCATCAGATTACTCTTATTTGGTCAGAATATTGGACGGTGAAAATTGTGTTTATCTCCAAGTAAAATGTTAAATCATGTTAATATTAACATGAACATTCATACTCTGTGTCAACACAAAGCAAAGACATTTAAAGCATCATTTCACAGAGCAAATCCCCATAGTAATGTTCTCTCATCCCGGAGAAAGTCCTGATAAAAACATTCCTTTTACCAAGTGCTTCTACGACTAGGTTCCGCTGTGTTTGCTTAACACCCTGACCTGCCATCTCCACACTTTCCTTTTTTCTCCTGGCACTCTGTGGTAAATTCATTAATGTGATCACAACTTTTCTGCTGATCAAATGCATTGATTGGCATCACATCATGGATCCACACATTCAACACAAATAGAAATAACTGATGTTCGTCACTTAAGAAGTGCCAGCTTTGGTGGAGCGTATGCAATACTAGATATCACAATAACAAGGTTATCTTGGGATCACTGAAAGAATCAAACACAGCCTTTCTAGACGTTCCTAGGTGACGACCAACTGGCACAAATAGAGAGGATTAAGGGCGTGGGGGATTCAAACTAAAGGTTTGATAAAGACCATTATAAAATGCACATGCCAGCCTGCCTGCATTGGCTCTCCACGGTGAAGCCCCATCGTATATACCAAATCTTATCTGCCCCCCTTTCTACCTCCAGAATTTTAAGATCTTGCACTCGGGCGAGGTACAAAGGTGATCAGGCTTTCTCTGTGGCTGCCCCAAAACTATGGAACAGCTTGCCATTTTTTATTAAGGCGTCCCTCACAATCGATCGTTTTAAATCCAACTTGAAGACCTATTTATTTTCACAGGCTTTGGGGTTTTAGCTTGGCTTTTTCTGTGCCAAATGTTTTATTTACAAAGATTTTTTATTTTGCCATCTGTCTTTTACTGAATTTTATGTCATGGATTTGCTTCATTATTGTTCTGATTTTACTCTACAGCGCCTTGGATGACACTTGAGGTCTTTAAAGGCACTTTATAAATAAACCTGACCTGACATCAGCTGTTTTACACAGCACCTTTTAGTCTTAGTCACTTTTTTATGTATTTTCTTTTGCACTACATGGACATGTTTGTGTGATGCTTGTGACATTTGTGAACTGCTGCTGTAATATTGCAATTTCCCTTTGGGGATAAATAAAATAATCAATTAATCAAATCAATCATTTAATTAACGCACTATACTATTCAGTCGGAGAGTGGCAATCACCTCTGTGTCGTTTATCACGAATTGATTCAGTAAAGGGAGTTGATTCTCCGATCGGTTCGTTGGGATTTTATGAACAGGTTTTTTACATTTTTTGTTCCATTTAATAAGCGACATGGAACACAAACAACACCCGGATCATTCAACAACACTGATCATGTCCAGTTGTACTAATATTTATTTTTAAAACTAAAATAAAAAAACTAAAATTCCTATGAGACGACCGGAGTATCGACTGCATTTACTGAATCGGTTCAACGCTATTGTAATTCTCACTTTTTAATTTATTTTAATTATGAAACAGAACGTGAGCGGTCATCAGCCCCCCAATAACACTACTCACGTTCCGTTTCACTCAAAAATTTTTCGAAACATTAAAAATAAATAAATAAATAAATTTGTTTATAAAAAAAAAAAAAAACACGATGATCAGAGAATCGACTCCTTTACTGAATGGGTTCAACGCTATCGTAATTCGCACTTTATTGTTTCTAATGTTTATGAAACGGAATGTGAATAGCCACTTGCAGCCATCAGCTCCACAATATCACTGCTCCTGTTCCGTTTCTCTAACAAAATCTTTAAAATCTAAATAATAATAATAATGAAACACACCAGAGACGTTTAGCGTATCGACTCTTTTTTACTTAATCGACTCAATCGTCTCAATCTATCGTAATTCTCACTTTTCAGTTTATTTTGTTTATGAAAGGGAAGGTGCGCAGCTATCAGCCCTTCAATAACACTACTCATGTTCAGTTTCACTTACAAAATCTTTAAACATGAAAACTTGTTCATAAAATCAGGAGAAGATGGGAGAATCGAATCCCTTACTGAATCGATTCAACACTAGTCACGTGAGCAACCATCAGTCACCCAGTAGCACGAACCGTGTTCCGTTTCTCTAATAAAATCTTTAAAAACATAATAATAATCACTGGATAATCGGAGAATCGACTCCCTAAACTGAATCGGTTTAATGCTACTGTAATTCTCACTTTTTAGTTTCTAATGTTCATGAAACGGAACGTAAACAGCCATCAGCAGCCACCAGCCCTTCAATAACACTGCTCATGTTCAGTTTCACTAATAAAATCTTTAAAAAAATAATAATAACTTGTTCATAAAATAATCAAGAAATGAATCGACTCTCTTTACTGAATCGATTCAACGCTATCGTAAGTCTCAGGTTTTAGTTTATTTTGTTTGTAAAGCGAGACGTATAATCGAAGAATCGACTCCCTTTACTGAATCGGTTCAGCTTTATAGCAACGGAACGTGAACTGCCCTCCAACCTTTAACCCTGCTCACGTTCTCTCTAACTTGAAACTATCTAAATATATATTTTCTTTTCTTCTTTATTAAAATAACCTTTCTGACAGCGCGACCTTCACCATACCGGCTCAGTCGTCAAACAATTATAGACTGAGAGCACTGCGTTCAGTTACTAACACGCTTATATAGCTTGTATGTAGCTTGTATACAGAATTCAGGTGTGGTGAGTTTGGCTAATGAGCTGGAAGGTGAAGGGTTGCCAGATCCAGCACATATACCCAGTCAAAGTTTGTCTAAATCCCGCCATTCTGATGTTACATACATCTGAAGGACAAAGTAATAAATGGCAAAATAATGAGTAATCTACTACTCTAAAATGTTCCATTAATCTTCATTATATTCTAATTCATACATTTAGGCAAACACTGGAGCCTATCCCAGCTTTTCAATGGGCGCGAGGCACACAGTAACACCCTGGATGGGGCGTCAGTCCATCGCAGGGCAGACACACACATATACACACACCTATTGGACAATTCAGAGTCTCCAATTAACCTGACTGCACGTCTTTGGACTGTGGGAGGAAACCGGCGCTCCCAGATGAAACCCACACTGTCACGGGGAGAACATGCAAACTCCACACGGAAAGGACCCCGACCGCCCCGCCTGGGGATCAAACCCAGGACCTTCTTGATGTGAGGCGACAGTGCTACCCACCGAGCCACCGTGCCGGCAACATGTGATTTATTTTACCAGAGGCAGATTTCTACAGAGCTTTAAGATATAAGGAGGAACATGCTATGCTCTCTGTATTCCATCACCTCCCAGCTAACTAAATTGTCTGCTTGCTCCGCTGCTGATCTTTTATAGTAGGAAAGAGAGTCAAAGTACAAATAAACTCCTGTTTTGATCCAGTTTTATGCAAATCATTGCTGCTTTATGCATCTGACACCACCGAAATTGAAGCTTCAGAGCCGGATTGTGATTTCTGTTTACGAGTGTGACATGTTGACTCGACGGAGCTGGAACGTAGCGTATTCCGTTAGCGCTGTGCCAAGTTAAATCAACGCTGCTTCACGCTTGTCCGTCTCATTCTGGTAGCGTTGCGAGGAAATCCAATGAAACCTGACAATGATGGATGCTTTAAATTGATGGAATATAATTAAGTGAAATGTTGCTCAGTCTGAGTCTCTGATTAGCTGGAAGGGTCAGCGGGAACTAATTCCAATGTCAATAACCCAGAGGTAATAAAAAATCAATGTGAATTATATATATATTTTTTTCATTCTAAGCAGTAATAAGTTATTAAAATGAGGGGATTAGCAGGAAATGAATGAGGCCATTCACGCTCTGTGTGTATAACAATATGTATTCGGGCCGCTGGCTGTTGTTCCTCACTGCGCCCGGCTTACGGCTAAACGCCTGGTAGAGGTTCAGAATGAGTAAGCCAGGGGATTTACGGCGTGGAATAAATTGCTGAATTGAAGGTCTTTAATTAAGTTGTAAATGTGTCATTTAATACTGAATGTCTTTTTAAATCTGTATCACTGTAGAGTTCAATCATTAGACACATTGATACATGATTTATTTCCAGCTCAGATGTTGAATCCAGTCGCTGCCGCTGTGAGTGTATGGTAACGGCGTCTGTAGAGAAAATAAAGACAACAAAATGTGAGTTTGGTCAAATGTAGATCATTATTTACTCTGTTCTTCTCTAATGAGTGATAATTCTTTTATTAATTATTTAATTAATTTGCCCTGTGATGGACAGATGAGCTTTTTCTGTATCCATCCATCCATCCAGCCATCCAACCATACATAAGTCCGTCCGTCAGTCCATCCATCCATCCATTTATACATCCATCCAACCATCTATTCATCCAATGGTCTGTCTATACATTCATCCAATACTTTATCAGTCTGTCCAACCAACCATCCATCCATAAATCCAATAATTCCTCCATCCATCCATACATCTGTCCATCCAATAATCAATCTATCTATCTATCTATCTATCTATCTATCTATCTATCTATCTATCTATCTATCTATCTATCTATCTATCTATCTATCTATCTATCTATCTATCCATCCATCCATCCATCCATCCATCCATCCATCCATCCATCCATCCATCCATCCATCCATCCATCCATCAACCCATCCATCTAATCTTTCATTTTCCCATACATCCATCCGTCATCCATCCATCCAATAGTCTCTCTGTCCATTTATCCAATAATCCATCCATCCATCCATCCATCCACACATATATACATAAGTCCGTCTGTCGGTCCATCCATCTCTCCATCCATCCATTAATTTATCCTCTATCTATTTGTCTGTCCATACATACATACATACATACATACATACAGTATATGTAGTGATATAGTGATGTGGTGGGTGTGGAGCTGGACTCGCTGACGACAGTGTCAGAGAGGAGGATGCTGTCTAAGCTGAAGTCCATTATGGACAATACCTCTCACCCGCTGTACAACACACTGGAAAGACACAGAAGCACGTTCAGTCAAAGACTCATTCCACCCAAAAGCACCACGGAGCGCCACAGGAGGTCATTCCTACCTGTGGCCATCAAACTTTACAACTCCTCACTTAAGTAATAGACCTTACAATACGTGCAATATGATAGTTGTATCATAAATAGTGCAATATATGTCACCACTGCATCTGCCACTTTATTTTAAGAGTGTTTTAAGTGTATTTTAAGAGCGTTTTGCCACTTTATTTTAAGAGCGTTTTTACTTTACTTTACTTTTTAATATATTCTTACCTTTTAATATTCTTAATACATATATACAATCTGAGCAACTGTAACATCTGAAATTTCCCCTCGGGGATCAATAAAGTATTCTGATTCTGATTCTGATTCTGATATATCTTATCTACCTATTTGTCCATCCATCCATCCTTCCAATAATCTCTCTATCCAGTCATTGTTTATTGGCACCGATTTGCCATCCAAAAGGCTGGACCACAGTATACCCCCCACGCCCCATTTACAGGTCTGTAATAAAACGTTGTGGTCCAAATATACATTATAACTCTTCTTCTTGTTCCTCAGCCTTTTGTCCCGTTTTTCGGTTACGGGGTCGGCATTTCCGGCTTCTTCCCTTTAGGGGTCGCCGGCGGGATTTGGCACAGTTTTACGCCGGATGCCCTTCCTGACACGACCCTCCCTATTCATCCAGGCTTGGGACTGGCACTACAATGCACTGGTCAGTGCATCCCAGCGGCTAGGTAACTATGGGACAATTCAGTGTCTCCAATTAGCCTAGTGGCATGTTTTTGGACTGTGGGAGGAAACCGGAGCACCCGGAGGAAACCCACGCAGACACGGGGAGAACATGCAAACTCCGCACAGAAAGGACCTGGACCACCCCACCCGGGGATCGAACCCAGGACCTTTTCGCTGTGAGGCGACAGTGCTACCCACTTAGCCACCGTGCCGCCCAAATATACATTATAACTAATAATAATAAACCAATTATATGGTCCATTATGGACAGCATTTTCTCCAGGCCAAGGTTTCAATTGTTACCAAGCACCAGCTATCCTGTGGCAGTGTCAGTTGGTAGTGGCGCCTTTAATTCTGAGAGGTACAAACACATTTTAAAGCAACATACCCCTGCTAGTTCCAGTACGACAATGACAGGCCACATTCTGAGTGTGTTATAGGTGCTAGACTGGCCGGCCTGCAGTCCAAACCTGTCTCCCATTATAAAGTGCAGAATAGGACAACAAAGAACTCAGATTGTTGAGCAGCTAAAGTGGAAGAAAATTCATTTTTTATGACTTTAAAGGCCAAAATGTGTTTGTAATGTGTTTTTATTTCATTACAAAGTTAAAATTAGGCATTTGGGTGAATGTTGCATTATTATTTGCACTGTAACAGTGTGATAATAAAAAAAAAAGGTAATTAAAGACTTAATTTTATTAGGACTGAAGTTCTAGAACGAGCAGGGGACGTCAGGTCGGGACGTTACACCAGGGCATCCAATAAACTCTGACAGAAAGATTCCAGTAATATTTTCATATCAAATAAAATAATCAAACACTAATAAAACAAAAAAGGTCACTTAGGTAAGCAGTAGCTACAGAGTGGAGTTGTGGGACTAGCAGGCGTTCCTGCTGATTCGGCCTGCAGTGAGTAAATAAACTGGAAGTGCATGATGGTATTTAGGCTCCCAGCGATATTAATGTGTGAGGCGTTTTACAGCGGCAGCCTGGTGCTGCAGACGGGCTGCACAGCCCCGCAGTTTAAAACCCGGTCGAACCACGTGCCAACCCGCATAAATCTCATAAACTACACACAGTCCCACAGAGAGGGAATTCTGAAAGGTTGCTGTAATATTGAAAACAGAAATCCTTGTGGAAACGAGCCGGCCTTTAATCCCCGAGTTCTGTTTCATGCTGATTTAATCTGTAGATTTTCTGAATCACTGAAATGATTCTTGTTGATTATGTTAGAACGTTTGTTACAGGTGATATGGGTTATGGAGGACACGTATTATAGACACAAAACACAGAGAGGTGGGTATAACCGGCAATAACCGATAATTACTTACATTTACGAATGCAGGATGTTCATTATCACAGGGTACAATTTAAACAATTAAGGTCAAGGGCCTTGCTCAGGGGTCCAACAGTGGCAACTTGGCACCAGAGGGGCTTGATTTGTTAACCTTCTAATTATTGTTACAGTACCTTTACCGCTGAGCTACCACTTTGTGTCTGTAAGAACTGGGATGGTGTTTTGTTTTGCCCAAAGAAAAAATGTCAGTTATTAGATTGGATGAATGAATGAATGAATGAATGAATGAATGAATAAATGAATCAATCAATCAATCAATCAATCAATCAATCAATCAATCAATCAATCAAATAAATAAATAAATAAATAAATAAATAAATAAATAAATAAATAAATAAATAAATAAATAAATAAGTTAGAAGGTACAAATCACTGCATTTTGCCCACTATCTCAACTTTTTTCAACTATTATTATTATTATTATTATTATTATTATTATTATTATTATACTACATGTACATTTGCAGCATTTAGTGAATGCTTTTATGCAAAGCCACCTAAGGGTTAAGGGTCTTGCTCAGTGGACCAACGGTGGCAATTTGGCACTAGTAGGGCTTAAACCTTATACTCATTAGTCCAGTATCTTAACTGCTGAGCTACTACTTTGTGTCAGTAACAACTGGGATGGTCTTTCTTTATGCCTAAATAAATAAATAAATAAATAATTAAATAAATAAATAAATAAAATCAAGTTAGGACATACAAATCACTGCATTTTGCCCACTGTCTCAACTTTTCCAAAACTATTATTATTATTATTATTATTATTATTATTATTATTATTTATGATGCTGATTACTATAGTTATTGTTATGTGTAATACTACTACTACAAATAATAGCAGTAATAATATTAATAATAACAATAATAATAATAACAATAATAATAATAATAATAATAATAATAATAATAATAATAATAATAATAATAATAATAATAATAATAATAATAATAATAATAATAATAATAATAATAATAATAATGTTAGCTCAGCAGTTAAGGTACTAGACTAGTAATTAGAAGGTTGCCAGTTTAAGCCACACCACCACTAAGCTGCCACTGTTGGGCCCCTGAGAAAGGCCCTAAACTCGTACATTATGCAAATGTAAATATAGTAATAAAATTCATCACAAATATTGCTATTATTATTATTATTATTATTATCATTAATGTTATGGTGAGGATTGTAGTTATGACATGATATACTGATATTGTTGTTATTGTTTACTATGATTACTATTATTATTGTTGTTGTTATGGTGAGGATTATAGTTATAATATAATATACTGATATTATTATTGTTGTTTATTATTACTGGTTTATTATTATTCTGTAGTAATGATCTGCTAGTGCTCTGACTGTACATAATAAATCTCGTGATTTAAGAGGCCAGATCTAATCTGAGCTTCTCTTTGTACCAACACAGGAAACGAAACAGGCCAGAGAGTCGAGTCGTTCAGAAACAGGAGCATAAATTAGCTGAAGATAATGCAATTCAATTTCCAGGGGCTAGTCGACACACCGCTGTTCCTCTGCCCTCCTTAATTAAAACGCAGTGAGCTGGAGAACAGCGGCGGCGGCGAGGAGACACCGAACGTCTTATCCTCTCCAGTACAAAACACACCAGAACACAGAGAGACTAACAAGGGTGGAAAAGTTTCTCCTCCTCCTGTTCACTCTCCAAACCAGAGATCTCCAAATCTGATAATCAGTCATCACCTCCAAATCTGATAATCAGTGATCTCCAAATCTGATAATCAGTGATCACCTCCAAATCCAAGTCTGATAATCAGAGCTCACATCGATGAGTGGACTGGTTTCACACAGCACGATCGGTTTCTCTCTCTCACTATATAAACTAACGTCAGACATTATTACAGAATAAATCAAAAACAAAGAAATAAAGAAAAATCCGCTGGTACTATTTATAACAGAATAATAATGGTAATATTAAAAATCATTTCCCTTCTGCATAAATTATGAGACATGTATTAATCAGAACGTGATTACAAATCTAAAACGGCTCCTCTAATAAACTTTATATAAACACTATATGGTCACAAGTATTGGGACACCCCTTCTCATTTTTAAATTCCTACATATTAGCTACAACAATTGCAAACAGGTATAACAAAATCAGTGATATAAGGGAAATTATGTGTTTTTGACTTTGCAGCAACAGTTTAGGGAAGGCAAGCTCTATAAAGACATGAAGAAAAGCTTTTTCACTTCTCTTTAAACGATTTATTTTTGTTTTCACTTTCTCAAATATTTCAATTTTTTTCATTTTTTAGATTTTTTCAGATTTGTATTTATTTTTCAATAATTTTTCTTTTTTAATGTTTTCATTTTGTTTCAACTTTCAAATTTTCAAAGTTTTTTTCTTTTTTAAATTTTTAATATATTTTTTTTTTTCATTTTTTCCACATTTCTTTCAATTTTACCCTTTTTTATTTATTTTTTTATCTTTTTTTAATGTATTTCTTTTTTTTTATTTTTTTTTATTGTCAATCATTTCAATTTTATTTACTTTACTGATTTTTTTTTTTTGTAACTTTTTAATTTGTTTATTTTTTCTTTTTTTCAGATTTTTTAATTTTTTCAAGTTTTTCAGTTGTTTTCCCTTTTATCACATTTATTTTCACATTTTTTATTATTTTAATTTTTTTATTCTTTAAAATTATTTTTTTTTCAATTTTATTTTCTTTTTATACATTTTTTTTCCAATTGTTTTACTTCTTTGTGGACTGTAGGACTGTAGGACTGTAGATGGTACAAGCAGACTTGCTGAATCAGGGTGTCGACGCCCCTCTCTGCATGCTGAAGAACTTTCCACCTGACACAGAAATGAAGCTGAGCTGTAGCAGACGGTTCTGTTTCAGAGCGAAACCCTCCGTCCTGAGGGAAAAGCGATGCCAGAATAAACCAGTCACGCTGTTTATATGCAGACTGGGTGTGTTGGGAATGTTCATGTTAAAATAGTGGGGAGTGTTGGGGCCGTTGGGGCCACTGGGGCCGGACTGAGGGAGCTGCTGCAGGTAATTAGAGCTGAGAGCTGAAATCTGCTGGTCATCGTCCGGTTTAGTGAGGAGGTTGGAAATATACGGACAAATGATCTTTCACACACACACACACACACACACACACACACACACACACACACACAAACACACATGCACGAATAGAGACACACTCACACACACACACACACACACACACACACATGCACAAACACACAGACACACACAAACACACACACACACACACACACATGCACAAATAGAGACACACTCACACACATGCACAAACACACACACACACACATGCACACAGATGAACAAACACACAAACACATGCACAAACACACACACATGCATAAACACTCAGTCACAAACACACACACACAGACACACACAAACACACACACACATGCACAAATAGAGACACACTCACACAGATGCACAAACACACAAACACATGCATAAACACTCAGTCACAAACACAGACACACACACACACACATGCACACAGATGCACAAACACATGCACAAACTCACAGACATACATAAACACACACACACATTCACAAACACAGACACACACATACACACACACACAGAGACACATACACACACACACAGAGACACATACACACACACACACACACACACACACACAGGCACAAATACATAAACATACATAAACACAAACAATCGTAAACACACACACATGCACAAACACACGCAGACATACACGTTTACTCTTGCACACACACACACACACATGCATGCACAGACACACATGCATGCACAGACACTTACACCAGACACACATATACACACATGAATACACACAAACATGAAGACACATATAGACATGCATGTATCCAAACAGACACACGTGTATGTAGCACACACACACACACACACACACACACACACACACTCATTCTGTGAGCTGGGAGGAACCCAGAGTACCCTGAGGAACTCCTCACACACAATGACAGGCTTTGTTCAGCACCTCACTATTTCACTTTCAAGCAGAAAAACCTCTTGATTGATTCTGTCAGGTCTTTTTTAAAGTCGTTTCTTCATCCCCAAGACACCATTCAGGATGCGAAATTGTGTTTAAATGATAGCACTTACACCCTCAGATTCCCATTAAAACCCTTTAAGAGCCATTAAACAGCGGACACAGCACCTCCGCGGGAGTCGAAACTCATTTCGGCTGTTTCCTCAAACGTCGAGAGAAAGACGTTCAGTTTGGGAAAGAGCTTCAGGAATATTGTGATAAATTATCGGGAAACTACAGAATACAGAATACACATCAGGACACACATTACACAGCCTAAACTACACTATATGGTCAAAAGTATTGGGACACACCTTCTAATTCCCCAGGTAAGCGACGCACATGCACCCGGCCGTCCACGTGATGTAAAAGAAAACCTGATTCACCAGACCAGGCCACACTCGTCCATTTTTCCTGCTTCTAACATCAACTTTGAGGATCAAATGTTCACTCGCTGCTTAATATACCCCCCCCCCCCCTCCCCACTAACAGGTGCCGTGATGAAGAGATAATCAGTGTTATTCACTTCACCTGTCAGTGCTCATAATGTTATACCTGATCGGTCGTATCAAACAGTTTGTCTCATTTGAGGCACTTTGAGAAGGGTGATAAAGTATCATCTGTATGCGTCCTGAACGTATACCGAGTTTAAAGGATTGATATAACTGTTGTTTGTTAGCGATACGCATTATACCACGCACTCACAATCAGCTGAAGTGCTCTTAGTCATACTTGTCTCCAAACTCTGAAGAGTTTCCTTTCAAAAGGACCTCATTAAGACTCCTGGCACGGAAGCCCCTCATCGGCCCGTTTGAACAAAAAAATGAGGACGAGTGAGAGAATAAGACAAAGAGAATAAGTGAGAGAGGCCTTATTAAAACTCTTTCATTAGTATGTTTATAGAATTCAACAAGGGTTCTCGTAAAATATAAAAAAAAAGAAAGAAAGTCATTCACATGGATATTTCAGGCGCGAAGTGGCTAATTAGCATAACAAAGATGATGACGGTCGCGTTTCATGCTGCTGGGACTGCTGGTGGGAATCCGTGTTTGTTCTGGAGGGAAATTAGCAGCTTCCAGATCTGTTTTTAGAAACGCCGGTACGTCCGTCAGCGCTCTCAAAGACAGGAGGGTTACTTTCAGTCAGAACCTACTCACCCGGGTGTCATTACTACAAATCAAGTCTGATTCAGATTATTCAGTGCAGAAAATCACGAATCTGAGTGCCCGGGTGAATCAGAGGTCTAATAACTCTATTTTTTTACCAGCTTCATGTTATTTTTTATTGAGTTTAGAGGGAAGTGAGTATGTTTAATCCTAATGGACTTTACCCGTATTACAAGTTCACGCTTCTGGTTTGACGTGATTTGATGAGTTGTGTGTAAATCAGCTCCTGGTCTGGTCTCAACCCAACTCAACACTTTTGGGATGAATTACACTAGGATCTTCTCCTCCAACATCAGTGCCTGACCTCATTGACTCTATCAAGTGAATGGGCACAAATCCCCACAGAAATACTCCTTGTAGAAAGGATTCACAGAAAAGCAATTCAGTGTCTCCAATGAACCTGACTGCATGTTTTTGGACTGTAGGATGAAACCGGAGCTCCCGGAAGAAACCCACGCAGACACGGGGAGAACATGCAAACTCGGCACAGAAAAGACCCGGACCGCCCCGCCTGGGGATCGAACCCAGGACCTTCTTGCTGTGAGGTGACAGTGCTACCCACCGAGTCCATATAACATGTTTTTTAAATAAACAACAATAATAATAATAATAATAATAATTAAAAAAAAATAATAATAATAATAATAACAATAATAATAACAATAACAATTATTATCAGTATAAATAAAATCAATAATTTAAACAACAACAATAATAACAACAACAACAATAGTAATAATAATAATAATAATAACAATAATAATAATAATGATAATAACAACAATAATAATAACAATAATAATAATAATAACATTAATAATAATAATTATAATAATAACAACAATATTAATAATAATAACAATTATTATCAGTATAGATAAAATCAATAATAATAATATTAACAAAATAATAAAAACAACAACAATAACAACAACAACAACAACAATAATAATAATAATAATAATAATGATAATAACAACAATCTTCTTCTTCCTCAGCCTTTGTCCCGTTCGGTTGCGGGGTCGGCTCGTCTGGATCGCAGTCGCCATTTTTCTCGGTCATGAGCTTGGTCTGGGTGGAGTCGTGCAGCGGCGAGGTCAATGTGCAGCGTGTCTGTCCAGCGCTGCTTTGGGCGGCCTTTTGGGCGCTTTCCGGGCACTTCAAGGCTGAAGCCGATGTGTGCAAGTGAAACGGCATCTGAACGAAGTACGTGGCCGTACCATCGGAGGCGTGCTTCACGCATCTTCTCTGTGATGTGAACGACGCCGTAACGCCGGCGAATGTCGTCATTTCGGACGTGGTCGAAGCGCGTGTTGCCGCTAATCCAGCGCAGCATCTTTGTCTCCATGACGGCGAGGCGGCACTCGATCTCCTTAGTGGTGGGCCAGCACTCTGAGCCGTAGAGAGCGACTGGGCGGATGACTGCGCGGTAGATCTTTGACTTTAGGCGATCCTTCATGCGGTGGTCACAGAGCACCCCGGTAGTGGAGCGCCACTTCAGCCAAGCAGCATTGACCCGCGCGTTGGCTTCATGCTTCAGGCTACCATCAGCCGAGATCGACGAGCCAAGATATTTAAAGTGCTCTGTGCGGGTCAGATCAACACCGCTGACCTTGATTGTGCCGTATACGTTCACATCTGTTGTCAGGTACTCGGTCTTTTTGAGGTTCAGTCGGAGCCCATTTTGTGCAAGGCGATCGTGCCAGGTCTGGACGAGCAGCTGCAGGTCGGTCTTGTCGTGGGTGGCGAGGAGCACATCATCTGCATAGAGCATAGTATAGGGCGGCGTTCGTTGGAGGTCACGAGTGATGGTGTCCATGACGAGTATGAACAGCAAGGGTGAGAGGGCAGAGCCTTGGTGCACGCCTACAGAGATGTGCAGTGGCTTTGACGTTCCGGCAGCGCTTCGAACTCGAATCTTTGGGTCGCGGTAGAGGAGCTGGACCCAGGTGACGAGTTCCTCAGGCACTTGGTGCTGGCGCAGCGCATGCCAGATCAGTTTGTGTGGGACCCGGTCAAAAGCTTTCTCAAGGTCAAGGAATGCGACGTGAAGCGGCCTCTGCTTCTCGCGATGCTTCTCAATGAGCAGTCGGGCAGCATGGATCGCGTCAGTCGTTCCGCAGCCTTTCACAAAGCCAGCCTGGTTAACTGTCAGCTGGATGAGATCACGGATCCGCTTGTCAAGGATGCGCTCAAACACCTTCATGGTGTGTGAGAGGAGGCGAATCGGCCTGTAGTTGGCGCAATCAGCGGGGCAGCCTTTTCGCTTCCAGATGGGCACTGTCATGCTTTGCTGCCAGTCGGCAGGTATTTTCCGCTCCTCGACGATGCGGTTGAACAACTTGGCAAGCCAAGGGGCGGGGTTCCAACTCCTGGATTTCCAGAGCTCTGCCACGATGTCATCAGGTCCTGCTGCCTTGCCGGACTTCATCCGCTGGAGTGCTTCAGCGACTTCTTCAGCATTGATGGGCAGGACAGGGCCGGGAACGGGATGTAGCTGGGGGATTGGCGGGTGCGGGAACTCCTCGGTGAAGATCTTTTCGAAGTGCTGTCGCCATCGCTCCACAGCGGCCTTCTTGTTGACGATCAGCTTGCCGTTCTCATCATTAACACAGTGGAACTGTTCGATATCCTGTGTTTGCTGATGTCGGCGCTTGACGAGACGGAAGAGGTCGCGTTCGCCCTCTCGCGTGTCGAGCTTCTCATAGATCTCGGTATAGTGAGCGGCCTTCTTCTTGGCAACGGCTTTCTTTGCTGCCTTCCTGGCTTCGCAGTAGGCCATCCACTTCGCAGCAGTCCTGTCATTGAGGAAAGCATGGTAGGTCCCCTTCTTCTCTCGGACCTTGGCCATTACATCCTCCGTCCACAGCCACGTATCACGTTTGATGAAGCGGGTGCCAGGCTTGGTGTTGCCGAGAGTAGCGCGGGCTGCTGTGTGGATTGCGTTCTTTGTCTTCTGCCATGTTTCCTCGACAGTCGTCACATCTGGCAGGCGAGTTTGTAAAATCATCTGCGTCTCCTTCTCACGCATTCGCCACCACTTGATGCGGGCAGGGCCTGTTCGTTCTTCTCGTGTCAGCTTTGGCGGCTTGATGCGGAGCGTTGCAATGATTGGCCGATGCTGTGTTGTTACCGTTTCGTAGGGCACAGCCTTCGCATCAGTGACGATCTTCAGGTCACGTCGTCGCACAAGGATGTAGTCGATTTGTGACTTTGTGCCGCCGCTGTAGTATGAGATGAGGTGGGAGGACCGCTTCTGGAACCAGGTGTTGGTGATGACGAGGTCATGGGCGTTGGCAAAGTCGAGGGCGCGGTTGCCATCGTCGTTGCGTAGGCCATAGCCCTTGCCGCCGTGGCTGCGGTTGCCGTCTGCTGTCTCGCCGACATGGCCATTGAAGTCACCGGCGAGGATGATAAGTGCGTCGGCGGGCACTTCACGGACCTCCTTGTCAAGCATCTTCCAAAAGGCGTCCTTCTCGGAGTTGCTGCGACCGGTCTGCGGGGCATAGGCCGAGAAGAAGTGAATTGTCTGCTCGGATGTGACAAGCACAATCTTCATCAGCCGGTCGTCATTGTGACGGGTTTCTTGGACGCAGTTGCGGAAACGTTTCGACACGACGATGCCGACGCCGTTACGGGTTCGTGGGCTGCCAGTATAAATCAGCTTGTAGCCATCATTGCCTTCCTGGTCGTCAAGATTTCGGGACTTTTTGCCGCTCCATCGCGTCTCCTGCAGCGCACAGAGATCGATCCGCCGTTGGTGAAGAGCCTTAGTCAGGTCACCGCTTTTTGCATTCATTGTACCAACGTTGAGCGTCGCGACCCGGATCGTGTTGTGTTGTTTGGGGACTCGCTTGCTTGCGTCCCGGCGTCGTCCTTGCGTCGGGAGCCCTTGCACACTTGTCGACAGGGTCGGGCCAGACCCTGCCGCGTCGATTCGGGTGGACGCCCTAGCTTTATCCCGGGAATTCTTTTGACTGTGAGCCATAGGATAACGACGGTTTATTAATTAATACACCTTCCGGCCGGCCTGTCGTGAGGGCCTGTCATCTGAGAGGCGGTCCGTGTTTAGCTCGCCCTGTTTTGGCAGGGAGTTTCCAGGGGCACCACGAGGAGGAGCGGACATCACCCCCTCTAACAACAATAATAATAACAACAATAATAATAACAACAACAACAACAACAACAATAATAATAATAATAATAATAATAATAATAATGATAATAATAAGCTAAAAATACAGTGGGTGGTACTTGTCCTTTAATTTAATACAATATTTTTATTACAAATTATATAATCAACCTAACTTACCCAACTGTAACAACTTTGATCTTAAAAAAAATATTAGAACTTTTTTTGGTATTCTATTTGGCATGTTCTTGCTTTTGCTGTAATGTCAGCATGCACTCGGGATGGCACGGATTTCGCAGGTTGGTGTGAAATCTGATTCAAGTGCACGACAGCGCCCCCTTGCTGCAGAGCTCAGAATGCAGCCTGTGTTTGTACTCAAGTCAAGTCAACTTTATTTCTATAGCGCTTTTTACAATAGACATTGTCTCAAAGCAACTTTACAAAATTCAGGACCAACAGATACAAAAACCCCTGTTGAGCAAGCCGAGGGCGACAGTGGCAGGAAAAACTCCCTGAAAATTACAGGAAGAAACCTTGAGAGGAACCAGACTCAGCAGGGCCCATCCTTCTTGGGTGGCCTGGAGGATACTTTAAATAAATAGGATTTACACAAATCATATCATCAAATCATACAAACACAGAAATAAATGAACTAAAAGTTATAACTGGCAATAAATAAATAAATAAATTGTAACGATATGTGGGCTAGACGGACAGGAGGGGCGGACACAAACGCAGAGATGTGTAAACAACAGATTTAATATAACAAGACAGGACATACCACGCTAAGAGGACTAACAAAGCTAACAAGGCTAAACAAAGACTAAACAGGACTAAACAGACTAACAAGACTAAACAGATTAACAGGACTAAACAGACTAACAGGCTAAACAGACCAACAGGATTAAACAGACTAACAGGACTAAACAGACTGGACAGGACTAAACAGACTAACAGGCTAAACAGACTAACAGGATTAAACAGACTAACAGGACTAAACAGATTAACAGGACTAAACAGACTAACAGGCTAAACAGACTAACAGGATTAAGGACTAAACAGACTAAACAGAACTAAACAGACTAAACAGGCTAACGGACAGGCTAATACACACAGGCTAACAAACAAGGACTAAGCTAACAGACAGGGGCTGAACAGTGACTAAACTAAACAGGCTAACAAAGCTACACAGGCTAAACAGACTAAACCGGTTAAACAGACTAAACAGACAGGACAGGACTAAACAGACAGAACAGGACTAAACAGACTAAACAGGACTAAACAGACTAACTGGCTAAACAGACTAAACAGGTTAACGGACAGGCTAAACAAAGACTAAACAGGACTAAACAGACTAAACAGACCAAACAGACTAAACAGGCTAACGGACAGGCTAAACAGACCGGATGAAACGGCAAGGAGCAAGGAGCAAGGAGCAAGGAGCAAGGAGCAAGGAGCAAGGAGCAAGGAGCAAGGAGCAAGGAGCAAACAGTCACCAGAGCAAACAGACAGAGTTACCCTCAATAATCTCCAACCAGCCTTTCCCTGAGCCTCTCCTAAATAGTAGCAGCTGGGGCTAATTAGCCCCAGCTAACCAATCAGGAGAGGGAGGCTGGCTGGAGACTGGGGAGAGAAGGGCGTGGCACACTGGAGCACAGGATCACCCTGAGGCTCCAAGCGTGACAGTAGGCCCCTCCCTGAAGGCACGACTCCTGGCGTGCCCAAATAAAAAAACCAAAAACAAAAAGGAGGTCCTGGACCCTGAGGGGCATATTTGAAGTAATTTAATATGCCTTGCGGTAGGCATGATAGGAGACCAGAAGCGCTGTCGGGGAGCGCCGACGAGAGTTCAAAAGCGCCGTCGGGGGGCGCCATCGCCGGAACAGAAGTACCATCGGAGGGCGCCAACACAGAAACAGGAGCGCCATCTGGGGGCGTCATCTCGGAAACAGGAGCGCCATCTGGGAGTGCCAACGAGGAAACAGAAGCACCTTCGAAGGACACCAACTCTGGAACAGGAGCGCCATCAGGGGGCGCCAACTCAGGAACAGGAGTGCCGTCGGAGGACACCAACTCTGGAACAGGAGCGCCATCAGGGGGCGCCAACTCAGGAACAGAAGTGCCGTCGGAGGACACCAACTCAGGAACAGAAGTGCCGTCGGAGGACACCAACTCAGGAACAGAAGTGCCGTCGGAGGACACCAACTCAGGAACAGAAGTGCCGTCGGAGGACACCAACTCAGGAACAGGAGCGTCGCCGAGGGACGCCCATTCGGGAACAGGAGTGCCATCAGGGGGCACCAACTCGGGAACAGGAGCGGCATCGGGCTGCGCCAACTCGGGAACAGGAGCGCCATCGGGATGCGCCAACTCGGGAACAGGAGCGCCATCGGGATGCGCCAACTCGGGAACAGGAGCGCCATCGGGATGCGCCAACTCGGGAACAGGAGCGCCATCGGGATGCGCCAACTCGGGAACAGGAGCGCCATCGGGATGCGCCAACTCGGGAACAGGAGCGCCATCGGGATGCGCCAACTCGGGAACAGGAGCGCCATCGGGATGCGCCAACTCGGGAACAGGAGCCAGCTGCGTGGAGCCTGGCGAAGAGGTTTCGGGAGTCAGCTGCCGTGAGCCTGGCGAAGAGGCTTCGGGAGTCAGCTGCGGTGAGCCTGGCGAAGAGGCCTCGGGAGTCAGCTGCGGTGAGCCTGGCGAAGAGGCTTCGGGAGTCAGCTGCGGTGAGCCTGGCGAAGAGGCTTCGGGAGTCAGCTGCGGTGAGCCTGGCGAAGAGGCCTCGGGAGTCAGCTGCGGTGAGCCTGGCGAAGAGGCTTCGGGCGTCAGCTGCGATGAGCCTGGCGAAGAGGCTTCGGGAGTCAGCTGCGGTGAGCCTGGCGAAGAGGCTTCGGGAGTCAGCTGCGGTGAGCCTGGCGAAGAGGCTTCGGGAGTCAGCTGCGGTGAGCCTGGCGAAGAGGCTTCGGGAGTCAGCTGCGGTGAGCCTGGCGAAGAGGCTTCGGGAGTCAGCTGCGGTGAGCCTGGCGAAGAGGCTTCGGGAGTCAGCTGCGAAAATCCTTGAGAAACTCCTTGAAACAGCTGTGAGGACCCTGAAGAGGCGTCCGAAGTCACTAGCGAAAACACTGGAAAAACGTCATTCAGCTGCGAGGACCCTGGAGGGGCGTCCAAAGTCAGCTGCAAAAACACTGGAGAAACGTCACTCAGCTGAGAAAACACTGGAGAGGCGTCCGAAATCAGCTGCTTGGACCCTGGAGAGGCGTCAAAAGTCAGCTGTTTGGACCCTGGAGAAACTGGACTCAGCTGCGAAAACACTGGAGAGGCATCCGAAATCAGCTGCTTGGACCCTGGATATGCGTCAAAAGTCAGCTGTTTGGACCCTGGAGAAACTGGACTCAGCTGAGAAAACACTGGAGAGGCGTCCGAAATCAGCTGCTTGGACCCTGGAGAGGCGTCAAAAGTCAGCTGTTTGGACCCTGGAGAAACTGGACTCAGCTGAACCTGAGTACACGGGACTGGAGCCGGCAAACAAACAGAGAGACCCTCGGAGCCCTTGGGGTCGAAACAGGAAATAGGACCTAAATAATTTTGGCTGGCTCCTAACATGGACTTGGGACAGTCACGAGCTTTATAAGCGGGCACTGGCTCCTGGACCACATCCGCAGTGGGCACTGGGGAAAACTTAACCTCCCCAGTGGGCACTGGATGCCAGGTATAAGCTGCAGTGGGCACTTTGCTACATGAAAATTGGGTTCTCATGAGGCCCTCAAAATCCTTCACCGAGTTCAGCACAACTCCCCTGTCAGACCAAAGCTGCTTAGCCCACTCACGAGCAGCACCCCTCAGTCTAGACATCATAAATCGTACCTTGTCGATTTCAGTTGGCTGGGGGTCCAGAAGGTTCTGCAGGTAGAGCTGGCTCTGTAGAAGGAAGCCTTCAACCCTATGGTTGCTTCCATCATAAGGAGCCGGCCTACTAAGCGGGAAGACTAGAGGAAACCTCATAGATCCCAAGTCTGGGAAAACATGAACAAGCAACATCTCGCTGTGTCCTAATAGAGGGAGATTATTCTGTAACGATATGTGGGCTAGACGGACAGGAGGGGCGGACACAAACGCAGAGATGTGTAAACAACAGATTTAATATAACAAAAGACAGGACATACCACGCTAAGAGGACTAACAAAGCTAACAAGGCTAAACAAAGACTAAACAGGACTAAACAGACTAACAAGACTAAACAGATTAACAGGACTAAACAGACTAACAGGCTAAACAGACCAACAGGATTAAACAGACTAACAGGACTAAACAGACTGGACAGGACTAAACAGACTAACAGGCTAAACAGACTAACAGGATTAAACAGACTAACAGGACTAAACAGATTAACAGGACTAAACAGACTAACAGGCTAAACAGACTAACAGGATTAAGGACTAAACAGACTAAACAGAACTAAACAGACTAAACAGGCTAACGGACAGGCTAATACACACAGGCTAACAAACAAGGACTAAGCTAACAGACAGGGGCTGAACAGTGACTAAACTAAACAGGCTAACAAAGCTACACAGGCTAAACAGACTAAACCGGTTAAACAGACTAAACAGACAGGACAGGACTAAACAGACAGAACAGGACTAAACAGACTAAACAGGACTAAACAGACTAACTGGCTAAACAGACTAAACAGGTTAACGGACAGGCTAAACAAAGACTAAACAGGACTAAACAGACTAAACAGACCAAACAGACTAAACAGGCTAAACAGGCTAAACAGGCTAACGGACAGGCTAAACAGACCGGATGAAACGGCAAGGAGCAAGGAGCAAGGAGCAAGGAGCAAGGAGCAAGGAGCAAGGAGCAAGGAGCAAGGAGCAAGGAGCAAACAGTCACCAGAGCAAACAGACAGAGTTACCCTCAATAATCTCCAACCAGCCTTTCCCTGAGCCTCTCCTAAATAGTAGCAGCTGACCAATCAGGAGAGGGAGGCTGGCTGGAGACTGGGGAGAGAAGGGCGTGGCACACTGGAGCACAGGATCACCCTGAGGCTCCAAGCGTGACATAAATAAATAATAATAATAGAGTTATTATTCGGTCTAGTCTTCAATAAAGTCTGTAGTTAGTTCTTGTCATTCTCGGTGCAATTACGCCAGACCCGTCACATCCGGCAGGAGCAGCATCGTTGGCACGGCAGTCTCGACTTTAAACCTTAACCTCGGCGGGTAAACAGGTTTCCATCAGAATGCCCTCGGAGTAAAACAATAGAGAATGTAGTTAATAATGTACAATGCTAGTTGAGTAAAACAGTTTTACAGAGAGTTTTAGACTCCGGCAGCCCTAATTATTACAACATAACTAAAAGGGAGAGCGAGCAGGTAACAAGGTCATGAAGGCTTTCACAGGACATCAGCGCCCACCTCACCCACCATCATCAAACCTGAGTGATTGGACAAGAGAGGCAGAACGACAGCAACCCAACATCCCTGATCACCACAAGTTTCTATGACCAATAGTGTTATAAACTGCGTCCCGATGCATTTGTGAATGCGCCGGTGCGTGACAGTGTTCCAGCATTCTCAGCTTCCTATTTTGGAAGGCCCGCGGCGTTCATGTTCCGTTAGATGTTTTCCTGTATCTGCTGGGAAGTGAATCAGCGATCAATGGCGTCACTCTGAGAACAACTAGCTCACATTCCACGCCGGCGTCGCCGCCCAGCCGGACAGAAATGAGCAAAACGTCCGGCACGGCGGCTGCTTACGGTCGGCGCTGTGATGTGAAGTGGCTTTGATGGAGACCTGCTGATCTTTGGAAGTCTGTGTAGCTTATCTCTGTGGACGACATGTTATTTGCTATTATTTTGGATTACACTGTGGGGATTTGTGCTCTTTTCCATCCATAAATATTTCATAACAAATAATTTTAGGAATATTGATGTATTTAACCGTATTTAACCACCAGTGCCGAGATCTCAGGCTCTCGAGCTGTGCTATTAGCTGTCCGGGCGCCTAAACAAGCACACAATTGAAACAAAGCTAAAACAAGAGTCATCACAGGTCGCTTCTTTTCACCTACCAGGGACGGATAATCACGGATGCAAGCATATGGCTGTCCGAACATAAAACGATGCTCTGTCAGACTCCTGACCCCTGGCATTGTTTTTATATCAATTATTTTCCACCACCCCTGCCCCCAATCGAGAAGGGTCAAGGGTGTCACACACTCCTGTGCTCAGCTGCAGGTCGCTTCTTTTCACCTGCCAGGGGCGGAGTCTCACAGAGTGCAGTATTACATGCAAAGCACCACTCACTGCCATCCGTGATCATCCGTCCCTGGTAGGTGAAAAGAAGCGATCTGAAATTGAGCATGTGTCTTGGTGGGGGGGTTGGGGAGTGACAGTCTTGCCCCTCCTCGGTCGGGGGGGGATCTTATTTGAAACCATAGGCATTAATATAAACCCTGTCCCATCTTTATTGATATAGCAGCATCTACTCCACTGGTATTTTGGAACGTAACTGCTGGGATTCGCTTTCAGGCACTGACACTAAGCAAGGAAATTCCACACCATACCCCCCCCCAAACTTGACAGCTCACTGCATTTCCTGCAACTCCCTGGGCATCTTCGCCTACATTATTGCCTCAGTCGATGTTCCGATTCATCCCAGAGCTGTTGAGTGGGGCTGAGGTCAGGGCTCTGTGACCTGCACTCCACTCGAGGTTCTGGGTCACGTCTTTATAGAGCTTGCTTTGTGCACAGGGGCGGAGTCATGCTGGGATGACAAAGGGCCTTCCCTAAACTGTTGCAAAGCTGGAAGCATTTTTTTTTTTTTATTATCTGAAGCGACAATCATCATTGAATACAGTTCGAGCAACTGAGGGTTAAAAGCATAGCTCATGGGTCCAACAGTGGCAGCAGGGCAGACACACACACACACACACACACACAGAGAACATGCAAACTCCACACAGAAAGGACCCGGACCAACCCGCCTGGGGATCGAACCCAGGACCTTCTTGCTGTGAGGCGACCAACGACCTTGCTGTGCTACCCACCGATCCACCGAGCATCTCCATATCATTGATAATAATTACAACAATCATTAGAAGGGGCGTCCCAATTATTTTGTCCATATAGTTGTTATATATCGGACGTCACTTCAACTTGTGGTTTTCTAACATCCTCAGAGCTCCACGACGTGGGTCCACGGGACACCGCGTACGCACCGAGGGCAATTACATTAGCGCGGCACTAATGCGCCTTTAATACGACGCCTATCAGTTAACATCTCAGGTCTTATTACCCCGATCAATTAGAACCTGATAGGGGCAACATCTGGGACGCCTTTCCGGCCCCCGATTAGCGCAGGGATCGCGGAGGCCATTCCCCGTGTGGAAACCCTAGACGGCGAGGGCCGAGCGAGCGGATCTTTCCTGCGGACGGAGGAGCGGAACACAATGGATGGACGGACGGACGGCTTTCAGCGGGCGGCTGAATTGCTTTTGAGATGTGCTGTTTAGTGAAGTACAGCCTTCAGCGTGACGAGAGAAAGAGGAACCTGAGTACCCTAAAAAAAGAAAACGTCAGGGATAAGACGTCAAAGCGGATGCACAGAATTTAAAGACTATTTTATGATTTTTATCCTTTTATCTTCAGTAACCACTTTAATTTTGTATTCCAGGAGTAGGTACTGCTGTGACCCCTAACAAAATAAAGTAGGAACATGTACTATAGGGCAGAGGTAGCTTAGAGGTAAAGGTACTGGATTAGAGGGTTGCCATGTTGGCCCTAAACCCTCAATTGTTTACATGTTCTGCATCAGTTGCAGGTTGCTTTGAAGAAAAGGCGATTGGCAAGACATTACCAACAGCTCTTAATTAGCTCTAGTACTGGAGCTTAGTGGCACTTAACCCACCTGCTGCAGCACTACTGGTGCATCCCAGTTCCCCCAGTAGTTCTCTGTAGAGGTGAAGTAGACTGCACAGGGAATTCAGACATTTAAAGTGAGGTTCCGAACCGTAGGAGGCGAAGTTGTTCAGTAGGAAGAGAAATTCAGACTGTAGGGAGTCGTGAGTGACGCTTCATCGCTACACAAGAAGTCGACGATATAATTTACCCATCAATCACGGCGAGTCTTGCGCGTTAAGACGTTATGTGAGAGCGGTGAACGGTACGAGCTGGATCATGTCGGACTAACGTGTCATTAATCTTTACTGAAAATAACCAGTGAACGTCCAGAAACGCTCCAGAAAAGCCGTTCAGGTGGTGAACGTTCACACGGCTAATCAGGAGCGACACGCCACACCGTAAACACTCACAACATGATACAGCTTCATTAGTTTGGATCAGAGATTACCGTCGATGCCAAGCTCTGATGTTTTCGTGACGACATCACCCCACAGGGAAATGTAATATATGACATACACCGATCAGCCATAACATTATGACCACCTCCGTGTTTCTACACTCACTTTGTAGTTCTACAATTACTAACTGTAGTCCATCTGTTTCTCTACATACTTTTTTTAACCTGCTTTCTAGTGATGGGTCGGTCGCGAACGATTCGGCTCTAAGAGCCGGCTCTTTAAAGTGAACGACGGGATCCGGCTCCTGATTGGGAGCCGGTTCGTTTCTTTTCCGTTTTTTTTTTCTGTTAAAGCCGCACGTGATTGGTCAAGATACGTGGTGGCGTTTGTGTGTTTACACTGAGCAGGAGGGGAGGGGTTACACACACACACACACAGACAGCGTGCACTCAAACAGGAGGGAGAGAGAGAGAGAGAGAGAGAAAGAGAGAGAGAGAGAACTCAGCGCTTTACACAGCCAGACATTACACGCTGGAAAGGTGAGGAAAATGAGTGAGAGGAAACATAGTAAAGTTTGGACACGAGAAGTCCCTTTTACAGAGAAGTTCAGACCCACTGAACTGATGGGAGACCAAGTGTTCAGTCTACCCACATCTTATACATGTGATGGTACATAGACTGTGTATCTGTCCCCTCAGAGATAATCTATTTTAACAGGGCAGATGATAACAGAAAGGAGAAACAGGATCAACCCATCAAAGATGAGCTCCTTGGTTTCTCTGAATGCTAATCTTCACTAAATACTTACAAATACTGTCACCTGGATGCTGATTTTTCTTTTTGTTTTGCACATTTTCATTTATATTTTGTTGAGTGATGCTTCGTTGATGTTGTGCTGTTTCACTCTGGATGCTTGTTTATTTTGTTTTGTTTATTAGGATTTTAACGTCACGTTTTACACTTTGGTTACATTCATGACAGGATTATTCACCTCACTTGCATGTCTTTGGACTGTGGGAGGAAACCGGAGCACCCGGAGGAAACCCACGCGGACACGGGAAAGACATGCAAACTCCACACAGAAAGGACCCGGGCTCTTCACCTGGGGGTCGAACCCAGGACCTTCTTGCCGTGAGGCGACAGTGCCAACCACTTAGCCACCATGCCGTCCCACTTTAGATGCAAATGTACAAATAATATACACAATCAGATCTTTTTGTCTAATTAAGATGGGTCTTTGTTTTTGTATTTTATAATTTATTGTTGGAGCACTCTCTTCCATGTTGAGTATATAAATAAAGCCATTTAAATAATAAACATTTGATACAATGTTTTTTTACATTAGTAATTCATTTTACATGTAATTTGGTAATAAATTAATTTAAGCAACAAAAAAATCTAAGGAGCCACTTGGGAGCCGAAAGAGCCGGCTCTCTAAAAAGAGCTGAAATTCCCATCACTACTGCTTTCACCCTGTTCTTCAATGGTCAGGACCCCCATCATTCTCAGCACTGCAGTGACACTGACATGGTGGTGGTGTGTTAGTGTGTGTTGTGCTGGTATGAGTGGATCAGACACAGCAGCGCTGCCTGAGATTTTAAATACCGCGTCCACTCACTGTCCACTCTATTAGACACTCCTACCTAGTCGGTCTATCTTGTAGATGTTTGAGTCGGTCATCTTCTAGACCTTCATCAGTGGTCACAGGACGCTGCCCACTGGGCGCTGTTGGCTGGATATATTTTTGGTTGGTGGACTATTGTCAGTCCAGCAGTGACAGTGAGGTGTTTAAAAGCACCAGCACAACACACACTAACACACCACCACCATGTCAGTGTCACTGCAGTGCTGAGAATGATCCACCACCCAAATAATACCTGCTCTGTGGGGGTCCTGTGGGGGTCCTGACCATTGAAGAACAGCATGAAAGGGGGGTAACAAAGCATGCAGAGAAACAGATGGACTACAGTCAGTAATTGTAGAACTACAAAGTGCTTCTATATGGTAAGTGGAGCTTCGAATCTCAGACAAAACTGGCTTACAGTCTGCTGGGTGGGAGAGACCGGACTAAGGGAGCAGGGTTATTTTATATAATTAAGTATAAATAAGAATGTATGTGTATTCGCGTGACGTCGGCCTCTCTTTTATTTAGCGCCTGTATTTCTCACACCCACTGTGACCCTGACCAGGATAATCGGTAGTAAAGCAGACACTGAATGAATGAGTAATATGATTTCACTCGTTTTCTCACTTACACCTAGGGGGGTAAATTGAAATTAGGTTGTGGGAGGAAACTGGAGACCTAAAATAAATTCACACAGACAGTAATTTATAGAGGGACTGAACCCAGGTCCCAGAGACCCTGGAGCTGCGTGACACCAACACTCCCCGCGTCAACGCTGAGCCCTCCATTAGAACAGAAACGTCCGGTTAATGCCAATCGTCGTAAACGACGACTTTACCGACTCGATAACGTTATCGTACGCTTCGCTCTTCTCCCTCATCTCGTTCGCTGGCATTGCCTGTTGCCATGACAACACGCTCCTCTTTATACTCGATGTTCCGGCGGAGCCTTGCAGCGTCCTCGCCGTGTCGGTAATTAAATCCGCTATCTGCATTAAAATAGAGTTTCTATTAGATACAAAGAGGGACCGAGATGTTCTCAGGTTTACTGCCACCTCCCAGAAGCATGAAGATGTGAGAGTCAGATGTTCCTGGGTGGCTCTGGACCCTCCAGCATCCTGACCTGGATGAAGCAGTTAGTGAACAGCCTGGCTGAACATCAGCAAGGCATTTCCAGCCACAGAACTGCCGCTCACTGGATGTTAGATGGGTGTTAGTCACTGGGTGCTTAACAGACACAGTTGGCTGTGCCTGAGGAAGGGGGGCACAGCCAACTCATTCATTCATTCATTCATTCATTCATTCACACATTTATTTATTTATTTATTTTATGTATTCATTCATTTATTTATTCATTTATTTATTCATTTATTTATTCATTTATTTATTCATTTATTTATTCATTTATTTATTCATTTACTTATTCATTTATTTATTCATTTATTTACTTATTCATTCATTCATTCATTTATTTACTCATTTATTCATTTATTGTTTCATTCATTCATTTATCAATTAATCAATTCATTCATTCTTTCATTATTTATTAATTTATTTATTATTTTTATTAATTCATTCACGCATTTACTTAATCATTTATTTCTTAATTCATTCATTCATTCATAAATTTATTCATACATCCATTTATTCACTCAATCGTTTGTTTGTTCATTAACTTATTCATTCATTAATCTATTAATTTATAGATTATAACACGGGGAGAACATGCAAACTACACAAAAAGGACCAGGACCACTCCACCTGGAAATCAAACCCAGGACCTTCTTGCTGTGAGGTAACGGTGCTACCCTTGTGGAGGAATTGGAATGCAAAAATAATAATAATAATAATAATAATATTGTTGTTGTGCTTATTATTTATAATTATTATTATTATTATTATCATTATTTCAATTATATGTATTATTATTATGATTATTATTGTTATTATTATTATTATTATTACTGTTATTATTATTATTATTATTATTATTAATGTAATTATTATTATTATTATTATTTTAAATTTGTTTATTTATTTTTTTAATACAATATAAATATAAAACTGTTGGTTTAATGAAGACCGTCGACTGAAATTAGGGCGACTGTCGCTCACTGAGGGATGAGAAATAAAAACATAAATAATTGCTTGGCGCCGGTCGTGACTCGCGGGGACGCGGTGGTTAGAATTTAATATTGGCATCGATGGGACCGGGTGATGCCAATTTAATAGGCAGCAGCGACGGCGATGTGATAATGATCGCGAGCATTGTTTCACCAGCTAGCAAGCTAACGCGCGCCTCTCTGGACAATTCAGGCAATCTAGCGGCGACCGGCGGGATTCGGTCAGGACTGAAAATAGGCGACAAGTCGAGCGACGCCAAAATGTGGGTGAAAATGGAAATAAAAGTAGGTCCGAAAATTTAGAATAAAAGATGTTACTCCCAAAAAAAGAAGAAATCAGACCTCATGAGGAGAGCATCAGACCCCAAAAAGATAAACATCAGACCCCAAAAACAACATCAGGCCCCAAAAAGGACATCAGACTCCACAAGGATAAACATCAGACCCCAAAAAGGAAAACATCAGACTCCAAAAAAAAGAACATCAGACCCCAAAAAGATGAACATCAGACCCCAAAAAGGAGAACATCAGACCCCAAAAAGAAGAACATCAGACCCCAAAAAGAAGAACATCAGACCCCAAAAAGATAAACATCAGACCCCAAAAAGAAAAACATCAGACCCCATGAGAAGGGCGTCAGACACCAAAAAAGAACATCAGACCCCTAAAAGAAGAACATCAGACATCAAAAAAGAAGGACATCAGACCCCTAAAAAAACATCAGAGACAAAAAAGAAGGAACATCAGACCCCACAAAGAAGAACATCAGACCCCAAAAAGAAGAACATCAGACCCCATAAAGGAGAACATCAGACCCCAAAAAAAAGAACATCAGACCCCAAAAAGAACAATATCAGACCCCAAAAAGAAAAACATCAGACCCCAAAAAGATAAACATCAGACCCCAAAAAGAAAAACATCAGACCCCATAAGAAGGGCGTCAGACACCAAAAAAGAACATCAGACCCCTAAAAGAAAAACATCAGACATCAAAAAAGAAGGACATCAGACCCATAAAAGGAGGAACATCAGACCCCTAAAGGAGGAACATCAGACTCCATAAGAAGGGCATCAGACCCCTAAAAGGAGAATATCAGACCCCAAAAAAGAACATCAGGCCACAAAAATAATATCAGACCCCAAAAAGGAGAACATCAGACCCCAAAACCCAAAAAGAAGAACATCAGACCCCAAAAAGAAAAACATCAGACCCCAAAAAGAAGAACATCAGACCCCTAAAAGAAGAACATCAGACATCAAAAAAGCAGGACATCAGACCACAAAAAGAAAAACATCAGACCCCAAAAAGAACATCAGACCCCAAAAAGAAGAACATCAGACCCCCCCCAAAAAAACCATCAGACCCCAAAAAGAACATCAGACCCCAAACAGAAAAACATCAGACCCCAAAAAGATGAACATCAGACCCCATAAGAAGAACACCAGAGCCCAAAAAGATAAACATCAGACCCCAAAAAGAAGAACATCAGACCCCAAAAAGAACATCAGACCTCATAAAGGAGAACATCAGACCCCAAAAAGAACATCAGACCCCCAAAAAGATAAACATCAGACCCCAAAAAGAAGAACATCAGACCCCAAAAAGAACATCAGACCTCATAAAGGAGAACATCAGACCCCCCAAAAGAACAACATCAGACCCCCGCAAAAAAGAGGAACATCAGACCCCAAAAAGGAGAACATCAGACCCCAAAAAAGAAAGACATCAGACCCCAAAAAGGAGAACATCAGACCCCAAAAAAGAAAGACATCAGACCCCAAAAAGGAGAACGTCAGACCCCAAAAAGAAAGACATCAGACCCCAAAAAGGAGAACATCAGACCCCAGAAAGAAGAACATCAGACCCCAAAAAAGGAGAACATCAGACCCCAAAAAGGAGAACATCAGACCCCCCAAAAGAACAACATCAGACCCCTGCAAAAAAGAGGAACATCAGACCCCAAAAAGGAGAACATCAGACCCCAAAAAAGAAAGATATCAGACCCCAAAAAGGAGAACATCAGACCCCAAAAAGGGGAACATCAGACCACAAAAAAGAAAGACATCAGACCCCAAAAAGGAGAACATCAGACCCCAGAAAGAAGAACATCAGACCCCAAAAAAGGAGATCAGACCCCAAAAAGGAGAACATCAGACCCCAAAAAGGAGAACATCAGACCCCCCAAAAGAACAACATCAGACCCCCGCAAAAAAGAGGAACATCAGACCCCAAAAAGGAGAACATCAGACCCCCCAAAAGAACAACATCAGACCCCCGCAAAAAAGAGGAACATCAGACCCCAATAAGGAGAACATCAGACTCCAAAAAAGAAAGACATCAGACCCCAAAATAGAAGAACACCAGACCCTAAAACAGTTCAAACATTAGGTTTACTTCCAAACCTGGATGAATACGCGTTTGTCCAGGATTTGTGCCGGACCCTAAAACCGGACGTATGGACGCCACACCCAAACATCAAAGCCAGACGCAGACGAGCTCTTACTACATGATGCTAATCATCCTACCTGAAACGTCTCTCTTTAAAACGCCAGCTAAGAACACGGTGACCATGGAAACAAGTCAAAAGAAGAACTCCGAAGTCTCCGGGTACTTTATTTACGGCCCCGTCGACCAGCGGAAGGTTTTCTGTTCTCGTCTCGTTTCTCCTCCTCACAACGACACAATAGACAGACGTCACGCGGCGAACCGAGTCGATTTGCATCCTTACCGTCGCCACGAGCTCCGTACAGCGATCACATTAGCACGCAGACAAAAGCGCGCCGTCAGGAGCCGCCGCGACGCCTCGCGGATATACATTTATGACTGAGCCATAATGGCAGGAGGCCCCGAGCCGTAAACTCCCGCCCCCCGCATCCCGCCTCCCGCGCCGCGCCAGAACTGCTCGCCTTTCATTTCCTTGTTGTTTAGCTTCGCGGAGGGACAAAACGCTTGATGTGAAAGAACGACGCCGCGGCTAAACCGCTAAACGACTTTCTCAGGCCGGATTGATCCGACTGCGGTGGAGCTGAAGTTCATTCATAATGCAACACTGACACCTAGTGGTGATTCTACAGCATGTCCATGAGGGGGGATGAAGTCATGATGATGGTGCAGTAAATAAATGCAGTGTTTTATCTGGTTTGATCACCTGTACATGGTGAAGTTTAGAAACAGTTTAGGGAAGGGCCTTTCCTGTTCCTGTGCACAAAACAACATGGTCAAAAGTATTGGGACACCCTTCAAATTATTAAATTAACATGTTTCAGCCACATCAGTTCCTAACAGGTGTAATAAATCAATGATATAAAGGGAATAAAGATGATGATGCTTCTGAATTTAGGAAAGTTCCAAAACAGTTTAGGGAAGGACCTTCTCTGTTCCAGCATGACCGCACCCCTGAACACAAAGCAAGCTTGGTTAAAAAGGACATCAGCCCCCCAAAAAAAGAACACCAGACCCCTAAGAGGAGGAACACCAGACCCCTAAAAGGAGAACATCAGACCCCTAAAAGGAGTTCAGACCCCAAAAAGGAGGACATCAGACCCCTAAAAGGAGAACACCAGACCCCTAAAAGGAGAACATCAGACCCCTAAAAGGAGAACTTCAGACCCCAAAAAAGAAAACATCAGACCCCTAAAAGGAGAACACCAGACCCCTAAAAGGAGAACATCAGACCCCTAAAAGGAGAACACCAGACCCCTAAAAGGAGAACATCAGACCCCTAAAAGGAGAACACCAGACCCCTAAAAGGAGAACATCAGACCCCTAAAAGGAGAACTTCAGACCCCTAAAAGGAGAACTTCAGACCCCAAAAAAGAAAACATCAGACCCCTAAAAGGAGAACACCAGACCCCTAAAAGGAGAACACCAGACCCCTAAATGGAGGAACATCAGACCCCTAAAAGAAAAATATCAGACCCCAACAAGAAGAACATCAGACCCCAAAAATGTTACTCTTTTTTATTTCTAGTTGTTTGTATTTTTATTTACGTTGTTACAGGAGAAGCCAGACAGACCTGATGTGAAGTTTGATGTCTGATGTTGTTTTAACGCGTCTGTGTTCAAATTTTGATTTAAATGTGAAGCGTGTTATGACGTGTTGTGACGTGTGTTATGGGATCCATCGCGTGTTATGACGTGTTGTGACGTGTGTTATGGGATCCATCGCGTGTTATGACGTGTTGTGATGCGTGTTATGATGTGTTGTGGCACATGTTATGGGATCCATCGCGTGTTATGACGTGTTGTGACACGTGTTATGGGATCCATTAAGTGTTTATGACATGTTGTGACACGTGTTATTGGATCCATTGCTTGTTATAGCGTGTTATGACATGTTGTGACACGTTATAAGGTCCATCGCGTGTTGACATGTTATGACGTGTTGTGACGTGTGTTATGTGATCCATCACTGCCGGATGATCTCCGAGGCTTTGTTGTTCTTCGGCGTGATTACACGCTGCTAAAGCTCTGAATGATCGCTGCGCCGTTAAACCCGCCACACTCTAACAAGCTCATTTTCAGGAATGTAAATCAATCCCTGCAGCACCCGAGGCTTCTGTGAGGAGAAAAATACAGCTGCTAAAACTAGATCGAGTCCCACTTATGCTGAATGATGCTGTTCTGCAGGCGGGACGTCTGTCACCCGTCCTCCTGCAGCAGAGGAACTCACAAATAAAGCATGTTTACAGAGCCGACGCCTACAGGAACGATAAAACACTTTGATTTATTTATGTAACAATAAGGTGTCACATCTGGATTTGAGTTTTAATCATTTTACTAACAGTATAGAGTGTAATTACATTTAACTACACTTTAACCACCGCTGTATCCTGGTCAGGGTCACGGCAGGTTCGGTTCACCCCGGAAACACCAGCGCAAGGCAAGGCAGGAACGCCGATCCATCACAAAGTTTCAGCCATTATACCCCCCTCAGACACAGCCAGTTATGTTACAGTGGATTAAGTGCTCAGCTTGGTTATTTATAAACTACATAATAGACTACTAGCACTACTAATACTACTACTACTACTAACACTACTAATACTACTATTACTACTACTATTACTGCTAACACTAATACTACGAAAAATAATACTAGTCACTACTACCGCACCACTACTACCACTACTTCTAACACTGCTAACACTACTACTACTACCACCAAGACTACTAACACTACTACTAAAAATACTAACACCACCACTAATACAACTAACACTACTACTATTACTAACAGTACTAATTATACTAACACTTCTAATAATACTAACACTACTAATAATACTAACACTACTACTACTACTAACACTACTAATACTACTACTTCTAACACTACTACCACTACTATTACTAACGCTACTAATAATACTAACACTACTATTACTAACACTACTAATAATACTAACACTTCTAATAATACTAACACTACTTTTACTAACATTACTAATAATACTAACACTACTACTACTATTACTTCTAACACTACTACCACCACTATTACTAACGCTACTAATAATACTAACATTACTAACACTACTTATACTACAACTAATACTACTAACATTACTACTAATACTACTACCAGTAACACAACTAACACTACTTATTTAACTATTACTACCACTACCACCACTAATACTACTACGCCAATTATCACTACCAGTACTACTACTAATATTACTACTTCAACACGTCTGCTACCATTACTACTAAACTAACATTACTGATATTAATAATAACTGTACAGATATAACTGCAATTATATCACCAACACTACTAGTAATACTGCAACTACTAGTATCACTACTTCTAAAAATAATACTTCTTTTACAAGTTAGACTACTATAACTAGCACAAACAACTACAACTGCTACTTGTAATTATACAGCTATTACTACTAGTAATACTACTACTTTTAATAATAATAATAATAATAAGTGTTGTTTATTTATGTATTTATTTATTTATTTAGTTAGTTAGTTAGTTTGTTAGTTAGTTAGTTTAAAATGAGAATGACTGCACACTGATCTGTTTTGTCCTGACCTGGCACGCCACTGTTGTGTGTGATTCCTCCGCTCTGAACCTCAGATCATGTCAGGAAGTTTTGGAACCCGCGGCTCTTTCTGTACTTGCAGTTTGGCAGTAACTGAAAGCCTCTTGACTCTGAGTCCAGCTGGAACAAGAGCTCCATAAATCTTCTCAAATAAAGCTGCACCGCATTCAGTTTACAGCACGTTAGTTCTGAGGGTAGAAGGACGAGAGTTTAGGAACTTCTACATAAGAACAAGCCTGCACCTTTTTTGCAAAATAGCAAAGAGGAGAGTAAATGAAATAATATGTTTCTGTAAAAAATATTTATTTATTTTCTAATAATAATAATAATAATAACAATAATAATAATAATGATAATAATACAACTACTACTAATAATAAAATATTTTTTTTTATTATTATTATTATTATTATTATTATTATTGTTATTATTACATATTTATTGATTTATTGATTTATTTATAATAATAATAATAATAATAATAATAATAATAATTATTATTATTATTATTATTGCATATTTATTTATTTATTTATTTATTTATAATAAAAATAATAATAATAATTATTATTATTGTTATTATTATTACATATTTATTTATATTTATTTATTTATTTACAATAAAAATAATAAAAAATATTTTTTTCTTTTATTAATTATTATTATTATTATTACATATTTATTTATTCATTTTTAATAATCATCATTATTATTATTAATATTATCATTATTATTATTATTGTAATTATTATTATTATTATTATTACATATTTATTTATAATAATAATAATTATTATTATTATTGTTATTATTATTGTTGTTATTATTATTATTATTGTTATTATTATTATTATTATTATTATTATTATTATTGTTATTATTATTATTATTATTATTATTATTATTGTTAATATTAATATTATTATTATTATTATTAGCTGAGCTTTTTTAAGGCTTTATTGTTTGTTTGTGCCATTCAAGAACATCACTCATCACCAGAGTTAATTGTCCTGGTCTGTATAGTTGGGAGGTCAGGTGTAATGTAGGGTGGCACAGCAAGCAGCGTGGGCACAACATTGACATTTTGACAGTGACATTTTTAACATTTAGCAGACACATTTATTCAAAGCGACTTACAGTACTGTGACAATATATTGTCTAAGCAATTGATGGTTAAGGGCCTTGCTCAAAAGCCCAACAGTAGCAATCTGGCAGTGGTGGGGCTTGAACCAGCGACCTTTTGATTACTAGTCTAGCACCCTAACCGCTAGGCTACAACAACAGCAGGGTCTTTAAAAAGATTGTCTTTGATCACTGTCTATATTTTTATTCCTGTGTATTTTAATTAACTCATACCACTGCAAAACATGCAGAAGGTGGACTGGCTCCACTAGATGGCGGTAAAGTAATAGAGATGTTGCTGACTGCATTTTGTGTGTGTGTGTGTGTGTGTGTGTGTGTGTGTGTGTGTGTGTGTGTGTGTGTGTGTGTGTGTGTGTGTGTGTGTGTGTGTAGCTTCTCTGACAGTGCCGCTCCTCCTGCAAATATTCCTCAAAGTGAATACTGATGATAATAATACTGAGGGAAAAAATCAAATATTTATTATAATAAATCTTTTATTTCCCCCAAAACTTCAGTAACTGGCATCAGTAAGGGCACAATGTGTAAATAGAATCAGTACCGGGGTCGGGCAGGGTTGTAGGTTCTCATCTGTCAGCAGCTTTTCACGAGAAAATTTACATTTACAGCGAAGAGAAAACAATAAACTTAAAGTGAAACGACTGAAGAGCCAAAACATTAGAACCACCTCTCAAAAATGTACCTGGCAGCACCTACTGGTTTCAGTGGTGCACGTGAGGGTGAGGGATCTGATGGTGAGAAGACAGGACGAAAAAGGTTCGAGGTCTTCGACGCTGTATAAGGACCCAGGTTAGTAGTTCGAGGCGCCTGTACAGAAGTGGAGGAACGTGGAGATCGGCGTGTGACTCTCCGTGTGCGAGACCGACCTCACGCGCCCATCCACTGAAGTATTAGCTCTGTAACACAGACACTTTTGGGCCCTTGAGCAAGGCCCTTATCACTCTTGGCTCCTGGCTGACCCTGTGCTCCGACCCCAGCTTCCAAACGAGCCGGAATACGTGGAAATATAATTTCTACATCTACTCTATTTTATTCTATTTCACTTTATTCTATTCTACTCTATTTTACTCCATTCTATTCCACTTTACTCTATTCTGTTCTACTCTGTTCTGCTCTATTCTATTTATTTTACTCTACTCTGTTCTACTCTATTCTATTCTATTCTACTCTACTATATTCTACTCTATTCTACTGTACTCTATTTTACCATATTCTACTCTATTCTGTTCTACTCTACTCTATCCCACCCCTCTCTATTCTATTCTATTCTACTCTATTCTATTCTACTGTACGCTATTCTATTTTACTATATTCTATTTTACTCTATTCTACTTTATTCTATTCTACTCTATTCTATTCTACTGTTTTATTCTACTTTACTCTATTCTACTCTACTCTATCCCACCCTTCTCTATTCTATTGTACTCAATTCAATTCAATTTGCTTTATTGACATGACAAATTCACACATTTGTATTGTCAAAGCGTTCATACAGTATATATATAAAAAAAAATTCTCGATTTTATTCTACTCTATTCTATTCTACTAGTCTACTCTATTCTACTCCTTTCTACTCCATTCTACTTTACTCTACTTTATTCTACTCTATTTTATTCTACTCTATTCTATTCTACTGTACTCTATTCTATTTTACTATATTCTATTTTAATATATTCTACTCTATCGTACTCTACTTTACTCTATTCTATTTTTCTTAATTTTATTCTACTCTATTCTATTCTACACTATTCTTTTCTATTTTACTCTACTTTATTCTATTCAACTCTATTCTACTATACTCTATTCTACTCTATTCTATTCTACACTATTCTTTTCTATTTTACTCTACTCTATTATATTCAACTCTATTCTACTCTACTCTATTCTATTCTTTTATTGAGAACAGGCAGCATGGTGCTGCACAGAAACAGGGGTCCTAAAGCTCTTGGTTCAATTCTTGTCTCTAAGTCTATGCTTGTGTGGGGTTCTTATATGTAGTCTGCATTCTTTATTTCCTCCCCAAAACATGCAGAAGGTGGATTGGCTACTCTGAATTGCCACCCTGCACCCGGCGTTTCTGGGTGGCACCTCTGACCGTTACAGTTAATGCATATTTTTTTTTTTTTTTTTTTTGAACGGTGGCACAGCTGGTAAAGTGGGTGCTGCACAGCAACAGGGTCATAAGGAGCGGAGTCTGTGATGTCTTGTCCAGGTCGTTTTATAATCAGTGTCTTCGGGTGGCACCGCGCCCTCCGTGGTTCTAACAATTCCACATACAGTGACGTTTCCAGGTATTTCGTCCCATAAGGATGTTTGTGAAACCTGTTAATGCGTCCATGGTCCCGTGGAGCTGCAGATATTTTAGTCTCATGTAAAATAATGAGGTTGTTTTTGACACTTATAAAAACTCGGACTTCAAAAAGGAGAACATCAGACCCCAAAAAGGAGAACATTTGGGGTCTGATGTTCTCCTTTTTGGGGGTCTGATGTTCTCCTTTTTGGGGTCTGATGTTCTCCTTTTTGGGGGTCTGTGTTCTCCTTTTTGGGGTCTGATGTTCTCCTTTCTGGGGGTCTGATGTTCTCCTTTTTGGGGTCTGATGTTCTCCTTTTTGGAATCTGATCTCCTTTTTAGTGTCTGATGTTCTCCTTTTTGGGGGTCTGATGTTCTCCTTTTTGGGGTCTGATGTTCTCCTTTTTGGGGGTCTGATGTTCTCCTTTTCAGTGTCTGATGTTCTCCTTTTTGGGGGTCTGATGTTCTCCTTTTTGGGGTCTGATGTTCTCCTTTTTGGGGGTCTGATGTTCTCCTTTTTGGGGTCTGATGTTCTCCTTTTTGGAATCTGATCTCCTTTTTAGTGTCTGATGTTCTCCTTTTTAGAGTCTGATGTTCTCCTTTTTGGGGTCTGATGTTCTCCTTTTTGGATTTTGATGTTCTCCTTTTTGGGGTCTGATGTTCTCCTTTTTGGATTTTGATGTTCTCCTTTTTGGAATCTGATCTCCGTTTTAGGGTCTGATGTTCTCCTTTTTGGGGGTTTGATGTTCTCCTTTTTGGGGTCTGATGTTCTCCTTTTTGGGGGTCTGATGTTCTCCTTTGTAGGGTCTGATGTTCTCCTTTTTGGGGGTCTGATGTTCTCCTTTTTGGGGTCTGATGTTCTTTTTTGGGGCTTTGATGTTCTCCTTTTTGGGGTCCGATGTTCTCCTTTTTGGGGTCTGTTGATCTCCTTTTTGGGGTCTGATGTTCTTTTTTTGGAGTCTGATGTTCTCCTTTTTGGGGTCTGATGTTCTTTTTTTTGGGGTCTGATGTTTCTCGTTTTTGGGGTCTGATGTTCTTTTTTCGGGGGGTCTGATTTATCTATTTTGTGGTTCTTTTTAAATGAATTACAGAAGCGTTTTGGAAATGTGGTGGAGGTAGTACGGTGGTGTGAAGCTACTGTGCTGTTTCAAAACCTGAATGACTCGTCTATCTAATGGCCAGTTTTTCTAAATGAGTGTAAGATCATCTGTCCATGAGGTGACTGGAATGAGAACACAAGAGGTCAGTATGGTACTGTGGGTCTGTCTGAAAACCTAGTGACCAGCCCTGCTCCCTACTGCCTACCTGGTCATCTGCCTCATGTACAGTCCTGAATTAAGGCGCCTCAGTAGGAGCATTTTAAGGAATCTGAGAATTTAGACACGCCCTCTTCTCGGAGGAAGGTCAGCTGAAGGACGTCTAATGTGTCTTCACGTTCTGAGGTTGTACTCACATTTAATCACGGCTCTCCTCTAAACTCACAGCTCGTATACTCGGCGCTTTGAGATACGACCGTGACGACTATCAGGTTATCTTCTCCTGCCGCTCGGCGTGTTAATGTATGCAGTCGCCCGTTTTACGCCCCTCCATAAACCTGAGAGGGATCATGAGAGGGATCAGACGCCGAGTGTCACTGAGCAGCATGAATAATTTCCACCTGACCTTCTTCCTTCTTCTTACCTTCATAAAACTTCTGTATCTGAGACGTGAACTTTAAAAGAACCAGTTGCTAAATACATGGGGTCTGATGTTCTCCTTTCTGGGGTCTGCTGTTTTCCTTTTTGGGGTCTGATGTTCTCTGGGGTCTGATGTCCTACTTTGTGGGGTCTGATGAGCTGCTTTTTGAGGTCTGATGTTCTCCTTTTTAGGGTCTGATGTTCTCATTTTGGGGTCTGATGTTCTTCTTTTTAGGGTCTGATGTTCTTCCTTTTTGGGGTCTGATGTTCTCTTTTGGGGGGATCTGATCTTCTTTTTGGGATCTGACATTCTTCCTTTTTGTGGGTATGATGCCCTCCTTTGTGGGGTCTGATGAGCTGCTTTTTGGGGTCTGATGATCTTCTTTTGGGGTCTGATGTTTAATCTGATGTTTGGGGTCTGATGTTCCTCCTTTTTAGGGTCTGATGTTCCTCCATTTTGGGGTCTGATGTTCCTCCTTTTTAGGGCCTGATGTTCCTTTTTTGGGGTCTGATGTCCTTCGTTTCTAGGTCTAATGTTCCATCTTTTTGGGGTCTGATGTTCTCCTTTTTGGGGTCTGATATTTAATATGATGCTTGGGGTCTGATGTTTTTCTTTTTGGGGTCTGATGTTCCTCCTTTTCAGGGTCTGATGTTCCTACTTTTTGGGGTTTGATGTTCCTTCTTTTTGGGGTCTGATGTTCTTCTTTTTAGGGTCTGATGTTTTTTTGGGGGGGGGGTCTGATGTTCTTCTTTTTGGGGTCTGATGTTCTCTTTTTTGGGGGTCTGATGTCCTGAGCCGTGAACACTGAAAGAATGAGACGTAAAATACAAAGCCATCGTGTTTTTTCTGACCGGGCGGGCACGATGACCTTGCAGTTATTTGGCTGGGAACTGGAGCGAGCGTGGCATCGTGACAGCCTCCTCAGTGCCACTTCCTGCCCGCCACTGAGCGCCTTCTGTCCCTCCCCAGCTGCCGCTGGTGGCACTCACAATCCTCGCTCTGTGTGGGAGCGTCACGGGTACTCCCCCGACCCACCTCTGCCCTCGCCTACCCATAACGGAGTCCTTTATGGCCGTGCCAGGCTGCGCCACTCGCTATTCAGAGGCAGATCCATCAGGGCTGGGTCCTGCTCGGGCATCGAGGACCTTTTGGCCCTCCAGAACGTTATTAATCGTATTTGAGGTTAGATCTTCGCGGGTGTGAGTAATAACAGCAGAAAAAAAATGGAACGTGGCGGCGGAGTTTAATGAGGTGGCGCGCACGCGCTAACGAGCCAAATATTCAAAACGAGGGTCGTTTAAAGGTTACGCGCACTAAAAGACAAATGAGCTTCCAGAAACGTAGACTGCAATTTGGAGTGCTGAAGCTGCACTAAAGCTAGCGGGCTATCAAATCGGGCATCGCTAACGGCAATTATTACAGGAGGGCAACATCATCAAGTAGAGACGATCCATAAAACCATTATTGTGACTCTTAGAACGTTCCGGCTTTCATTACCGCTCAGCCAAAAACAATACAGCGGTGCCCTGTAACTCAACGTCCCCTAAACCCGAAATCTTAGAAACTCGTCGACATCATCAGTGTGTGAATCTGCGTCAGTGTGGAATAAGCGTCAGATCCAGGGTTACAGCTCCACGTGTATCTGTGTTTATCTGGATTCTCCTCCCTGTTTCACTTTTAAACTTGTGTTACAGCTCCAGCTTCTGAGAAACGGTGAGAATCAGAATCAGCTTCTCCCAGAGTCTAAAACGCTTCTGCTTCAAAATAAAGCTTAACGTGGTTTAATGTAGTAAAAGAAGGAGACAGGAGCACTAAACTTCTCTTCATTATTACTGCTCATAAGTTCCTCCACTAATCACATTCCTCACTCGCTGTTTTACTACGATAAGTCACGGTAAGTTTTGTGCACCGGCGCACTCACACATAGGAAATAACGACACAGCGGCGCAAAAGCGGTTTTGTCACTTCTCATGTGAATGCGCCGGTGCTGAAGGGAATACGGTATTCCAAGGTCAAGCGTCTCCACCATTAAGAAGCACCAGACAACAATAAAGAAGTAAAACTAAAGTGCAGCTTTTATTGTATTATTATTGATGTGTAACTGTTAGTAATTGTATTTCAGTGTGTTTATATTATATTTGTGTTATTTTCAGTGTTTAAGTGTCAAAAACAACCTCATTATTTTACATGAGACTAAAATATCTGCAGCTCCACGGGACCATGGACGCATTAACAGGTTTCCCAACTTCTTTAAAACTTCGAGGTACGGCTGTATTTTTGGCGCTATATTGTGTATAATTTCTGTCTCTGTTTACTCTGGTCAGTACAGGTTGAATCACGGCTCTAGCAGCTCATTTCTTCCTGATTAGCTCAATATTATTTAAGGTTCTGATTTTAGCTCTGATTACTAATTGCGTCTCTCGCTGCGTAATTTCGTCGTAGACGACGAGCCGACCTGTGGAGCGGCACGATTCCACCACAGCCTCATTTACTCCCCGAAGGCCACTCGACACGCTGAAGTAAATGAATCAGATCGCTCAGGTGGCCTGTGGGTAACGTCCACGGATAAATAAATAGCGCCGCGTGTACGGGCGGATGATGACGCACACAGGAAATCACTGACGGTCAAGCCGTGCAATTCTGAGAAATAAAAATCAATGTTTGTAGTTCTAAATCAGCTGGAAAAAGGAAAACAAATTAACTCCAGGATTCAAAATATACTGAAATAGTTTACTGAGCCACTGATACGATATTCTCAGGTCTTCTATAAACATCAGACCCCAAAATAGAAGAACATCAGGCCCTTAAAAGAAGAACATCAGACACCAAAAAGGAAAACATCAGACCCCAAAAAGGAGGAACATCAGACCCCAAAAAGGAGGAACATCAGACCCCCTCAAAAAGGAGGAACATCAGACCTCAAAAAGGAGGAACATCAGACCCCCTCAAAAAAGAGGAACATCAGACCTCAAAAAGGACATCAGATCCTAAAAGGACGAACATCAGACTCAAAAAAGGAGGAACATCAGACCCCAATGAGGAGAACATCAGACACCAAAGAGGAGAACATCAGACCCCAATGAGGAGAACATCAGACCCCACAAAGGAGAACATCAGACCCCAAAAAGGAGAACATCAGACCCCAGCAACATCAGACTGGATCTGGAACCTTTAGTACTGCAACTGGAACCTATTTACTGCAACTGGAACTTTTAGTACTGGAATTGGAATCTTTAGTACTGGAAATGGAACCATTGGTACTGGAACTGGAACCTTAAGTACTGCAACTGAAACCTTAAGTACTGGAACTAGAACCATTGGTACTGGAACTAAAACTTTAGTAGAGGAACTGGAACCTTTAGTACAGGAACTGGAACATGAAATTAAAGTTTTGTATTTTTTATTCCTTCGTTAGTGCAGCAAAGTCATTCAGTCGCGTCTAAATTATTTTCTTGCTTCCACTAAAGAACTTTAATGAATTTGTTGTTATAATATTTATTTTATAACCGCCTCAGTGTTTCACCTTCAGTGTTGTAATTAAAAACGTCTACTGTCTGGAACATCTTGTATCGTATATTTTAAAAACATTAATAGCTGTAAAGAAAATGATTTATTTTGCTTTTTCTGCCTTCAAAAGTTAAACACCTTCATGTTTTATTTCACTGATCAAAGGCCAGATTTTAGTCTGTCCACATACTTTTATTTAATGCTGAACGTTTATTGGCTGGGATTTAACTCCAGACTGAACCTGTAGTGACTCATATTCTGGCTGAACTCCCACAGGCACACTCCGCAATCCAGTGGAGAAGCATTTCCTGATGAGTGGAGACTGTTATGGCCCACTGGATTAGAATGAGAAGTCTCGTTATGTGCTATAATCAGATGTTTAAACTCATTTATAGATCTGAGTGTTTAATAGTTTTATTATTATTAAACCTTAAAATGATTAAAAATAAAGTGTTTGGTATTATAGTGATTGAATCCACCAGGAGGCAGTGTGGCATCGTTCTGCCAGTCCGTGTTATTTAACAGATGCAGCTTCACTGCTGTACCAGCTCATGCCCACAATTATGGGCACAGAATTGATCAAACTTTACAAATCTAACAGGGTTTATTTTAGTTGCTTTTCATTTTTACACTTTAGATGTAAAAACAATATCTAAACAAACATGTAAATAAATTCATAAATAAATAAAATGGACAGTGAGTAAAATGCAATCAACCAACTTCACTCACTCACTCACTCACTCACTCACTCACTCACTCACTCACTCAACCACCCACCAAACCAACCAACCAACCAACCACTTACTCAACAAACCAACCATCCACTCACACACTCACTATCTCACTCAACAAACCAAGCTCTTACTCACCTTCTTGGTAGCTCAGTCATTCAGTCACTCACTCGCTTGCTCACTCACTCAACCAACCAACCAACTTCACTTACTCTCTCACTTATTAAACAAACCAAGCTCTCACTCACTCACCCAACCACTGTCACTCACTCACTCACTCACTCAACCAACCAACCAACTTCACTTCTCAAGTCACTTCACAATCACTCTCTCACTCATCCACCCAACCACTCACTCACTATCTCACTCACTTACTCGCACACTCACTCACTCACTTACCTAATGAACCAAGCTTTCACTCACTCACTCAACCAACCAACCACTCATTAAACAAACCAAGCTCTCACTCACCCAACCAACCACTGACACTCACTCACTAGCTCATTCACTCACCCAAACACCCACTCACTTGTTTATACACTCCCCCACTATAACACTCAACAAACCAAGCTCTCACTCACTCATTCACTTACCCACTCACTCATTTACTCACTCTCTCACTCAACAAACCAAGCTCTCACTCACTCACTCATTCACTTACCCACTCACTCGTTTACACACTCACTCACTCTCTTACTCAACAAACCAAGCTCTCACTCACTCATTTACTTACCCACTCACTCGTTTACACACTCACTCACTTAACCAACCAGCCATCCACTGTTTCTCACTCACTTATTAACTCAATCACTCTCTACCTCAATTACTCTTTCACTCACCCAACCAACCACCCACTCACTATCTCACTCGCTTACTCGCACGCTCACTCACTCACCTAACCAACCAAGCTTTCACTCACTCGCTTAAATACTCGCTAACTTACTCACGTCACCAATCAACCACTGTCACTCTCTCACTCAATCTCTCACTCACTCACTCACTCACCCATTCGCTCACTCACTCACTTGCTCACTCACTCAACAAACCAATCTCTCACTCACTCTCTCACTCACTCGCTTGTTTGCTCACTCACTCACTCAACCAATCACTTGTTCGCTCGCTAACTCACTCTGTCACCTAACCAATCACTTTCTCTTTCAGCATAATTACACCCCTGAGCGAGGTCCACAAAGCAGCTCCAGCCTCTCTACACAGAGTCCAGATGAAAACTCAACCCAAATCAACACTTTAGTGATAAATTCAACTCGGATTATGAGCCGGACCTTCTCTTCTCTTCCAGCATCAGTGCCTGACCTCACTACACACTGAGTCTACTGACTGAATAGGCACACATTCCCACAGACACACTCCAAAGTCTTGTAGAATGTGAATGATATTAAAGCTATGAGCTACAGTATAAGCTGATAATCAGGTGTCGCAATACTTTTGTCCACACTGTATAAATGAGAAGGTCTGGAATATGATGGACGGTCAGTGCTCGGCTCTAATAAACCCGTTAATGACCCTCAGATTCCCGTGTTTTTAAATATGAATAAACGGCTGAAGCGTGTGGATAATTTCTGCTCTTCTGAACCTTTTATGTTACGAACCGGACGATTAAAGTGACCAGAGCAGATCATAAATCTCCAGTTTTATCACCAGATACTGATAATAAAATCATTCCCTCTAATCGTTTCCACATTTACTCCATCCTATAAGTGACCTGTTTTATTCATATCCATGTTTTATCACCACTGTATCCTGGTCAGGGTCACAGTGGGTCACACCCCAACAGGACGGCAAGTCATTGCTTGTCGTCGACTATCTGCCCACCTCTCAGGCACAGCTGGTCATCTGTATGTGGACGCCTGGCTGGCCGATAGCACCGCTGGGGACTCGAACCCTGGATCCCAGAGGTAGTGGGTTAATGTGTTTTACCCCGCACCACCCAAGTGTGGCATAATAGGAAGGTTAAACTTCAGTCAGACACAGTTTTAAAATCTAATACTTTTATTAAAAAAAAAAAATAATAATAATAATAATAATAATATTAATAATAATATTAATAATAATATTAAAAAATAAATGAATAAACTAAGTAATAACAAAATAATGTTATTATTATTATTATTATTAATAATAATAATAATAATAAACACTAATATTAATAATAATAAATAAATAAATAAATAAATGAATAAATATAATAAAAAAATGAAGTAATAACAAAATAATGTTATTAATAATAAACACAAATAATAATAATAAAATAATAAATAAATAAATAAATAAATATAATAATAATATTAATAATAATAATAAATATAATAATAATAATAATAATAACAATAATAATAATAATAATAATAATAATAATAATAATAATAATAATAATAAAATAATAATATTAATAATAATAAAATAATAATAATAATAATAATATTAATAATAATAATAATAATAATAATAATAATAATAATAATAATAATAGGGCAATACAATGGCTTGGTGTGTAGTACTGTCGTCTCACAGCAAGAAGGTCCTGGGTTCGATTCCCAGGTGGAGTGGTTTGGGTCCTTTCTGTGTGGAGTTTGCATGTTCTGCCTGTCTCTGTGTATGTTTCCTCCAGGTGCTCCGGGTTCCTCCCACAGTCCAAAGACCTGCAGTCAGGTGTGTGTGTCCTGTGATGGACTGGAGACCTGTCCAGGGTGTTTCCTGCCTTTTAACCCTAAATGGGATAAACAGGTCGTACAACAGACATGAATGAATGTAGAAGAGAAAGATCTGCTAACGTGAAGGTTAAGTATGATTAGCTTATTACGATTGTTGCAGAACAGACTGATGATTCTGGCGCGGCGTTTTCCTCTCGCTGTGCACCTCCAGACTCCTAATAAAGCTGGCCTGTAGGTAACGACGCCTGTGCAGAGCAATTAGGGAAACTTACAGGTGCACGGCTGGACGCGGCAGGAGCCCTGATGCACATTATTCAGGAAAGAAAATCGTTTCGCTTTCCTCACACTTTTACACGTCCAGCTGAGATCAAACACGGCTAACTGGGATCTCAGAATGCTAAAAATGCAGTAAAGAAGCTCATCCAAGACTCCTGAGAAGAGGGTGTGTCTAAATTCTTAGATTCCTTAAAATCAGGAATCTAATTTTCTAATCTCATCATTTTCACAGAGGGCCACATCAGCATCATGGATTGTAACGTATCCTGCTGTGATTGCTCTCTGACTTTTAAGTCTTGGACATTTTGTTGTTTTTCTTGAAGGCTAAATTCTGTTTGGTGTCAAAATGTCAAATTTATTCTGTATATTTATAACGTATATCTATAATTATATTGTTCTCCTTTACCACAGACACGGCCTCATCACACAAGAGACGTACCGCTTTCTCTCCCTGAAGCACAAACTTGTTTCACTTTCACATCTTTCATTAAATTTCCTCCTTCTGCTTCAATTTTCTTATCTTGTACATTTTGGGATTGTAAATATTTCTCAGCATCACTTGTTGGAAAACCGCCTCAGTTAAACACTGACATCTAGTGGCGGGATGTGGTCATTTTGCGGGTCACAAAATCGGCATGCATTGTGGGAGATGCAGTTTATGTAGGATTTTACAGTGTATTTTAAGGCGATCGTTCTGCCCTTGCTAAGAGTTTCTCCCCTTTCTCAGCTAGACAGACAGACAGAGAGACAGACAGACAGCTCCCTGCAGAATACAGTTAGGTCGGTTTTATTTGCTTCCCAACTGTGTGATACACTGTGTGCATCAGAATGGAGTAAAACTACAAAATACAAACAATAAACGTAATATAGTAAACACACACAGCTGTAGCTAAGTGTTACATCTAGTACAGTATGGAATGTAATTAAACGTAAAATAGCACTAACGAGCTAGCATTATGTGTAAATATACTAATTGCTATAGTAACGCTAACAACCGTATTTAATTACGGAATGACTGTAAATTCGTAACTAAAACGCTGTAACGTACTCGCTAAACATTTACAAACAACTGAGAATATAAACGTCTACGACTTATACACGATGCTTCTGTATCGGATTGCAAGAGAACTAACGTCTATTTAATATTATTTACGCTACTGACTATGCTACCCCGCATTCTTTAGCTGCTAAAATGTAAGTAAACGTGATGTGGCTTCTTAGCAAAGGTCAAAGTTAGTTGCCATTTACATTTACATTTACATTTTCGGCATTTAGCAGACGCTCTTATCCAGAGCGACGTACAGAAGTGCTTCCATAGTGAACATTTCATTACTCTAGTTTAAGTAAACAACAGTCCAAGAACACAAATCTGTTAAAACCTGATAGAACCAAAGTGTTTTGTTTTTTTGCAGGAGATGAATGAGAGTGTTAGTAAGTAAGCACAAGTCAGCTTAAGTGTTTAGTAAAAAGGTGATGAAGGTTTTTAATCGTTTTTTAAAGACAGCGAGAGACTCAGATGTTCGGACAGACAGGGGAAGCTCGTTCCACCACTTGGGTGCCAGTACAGAGAAGATCCTTGATGCTCGTCTTCCTTTAGTCCTGGGTGGAGGATCAAGTCGAGCGAGACTAGTGGCTCTGAGGTTGCGTGGTACAGAGTGGGGTTTGATTAGACCACAAAGGTAGCTTGGGGCTGGTCCATTTTTGGCTTTGTAGGCGAGCGTCAGTGTTTTAAACTGGATACGTGCGGCTACAGGATGCCAGTGAAGAGAACGCAGCAGTGGGGTGATGTGAGGATGTGGCAGCAGTGGGGTGATGATGTGGCAGCAGTGGGGTGATGTGGCAGTGTTTAGGTTGGTTAAAAACCAGACGGGCAGCTGCATTTTGAATAGTGGACATGGGAGCTCCTGCCAGGAGGGAGTTGCAGTCGTCCAACCGTGAGATTACAAGCGACTGCACAAGGATCTGAGGAGCTTCCATGGAGAGAAATGGTCGACTCTTCCTGATGTTGTAGAGAAGGAACCATGACTACGATGTCAACGGTTGCCTCTTAAAGGCGCAGACGCCCCAATAAATTATATAATATATAAATTATATTAAGTGCTCAGGTGGCGCAGCGGTAAAGTACGCTAGCTCACCAGAGTTAGGGTCTCGAATACATCATATTGAATCTCAGCTCTGACTTTCCGACTGGGCTGGGCGGCTGTAGAGGGTAAGAGAAGTCGGATCATAGGTCCTCATAACTGGTGCGACTGCGGCCCCTGCTGGCTGACTGATGGCGCCTGCACAGGGCTGAGGAATAATGCTGATGGGGGTGTGGCCCTCCGTACACAGTGCCCGTCAAGTGTATGAACTCGACTCGTGCAGTCTGTACTGACTGTGCGTACCGGAGGGGGCGTATGTCAGTCGAGAGGCGTCCTCAGTCAGCGGTGAAGGGTCGAATCAGTATAGAGGAGCAATCAGGGTAAATTGGACACGACTAGACTGGGGGATAAAAATTGGGGGAAAAATATCAATAAAATACAATAAAAAAAACTATATTAAGTGCGTCTCTGTAACGACTCGAACCATCACAACAATCATACGTCTTTTAAGCTCTCGCGGGCCACATCAAATGACGTGGTAATCTGACTGAATAACGAGGGAGCATCGTGGCGGATGAATGAAATGCGGAGCAACCAAAGGAGTTCTTTTTCATGATGTTTAATCTGTATAAATGTGCACGAGTGTCGTTTATTTGTAAATTCGGCTCGTCAGGGACAGTTTAATTAAGCATTTTCGGTACACGGAAGGTTGAGCGTCCTGAGGCTAATCACTGTCTAAGTAGAGCGTCTAAATAACCTGCCTCATGAGCTCCACGTCTCATTAGAATCCTCTCCACTGGGCTCTCACACAGACCCCTCATCTCTAAAATCAGGGATTTGGGGGCACTTTTAGCGCAGCACCTTTCTCTCCCAGCGAGATTAGCCTCGGACGTTTTAAGTACACCTCATCAAAGTATTTATCTCTGAGCCGGCGTCCGAGACAAATTAACCATCAAGGTGAAGAGAGATGTGAAAGGCGGCCGATAAGCCGGGGAGCCGCCGAGCTTTCGGCGCCGGCGCGAGAGGGGAATACTAAAGCGGCGGAACTGGAGAAGGAGCTGGTAGGTACGGCTAATTTAGCAACATTATCGCTAATAGCGCTGGTTAAATAGAGCACACGGCGTGGGCGGTGGAATGGTTCACACAGAAAAGATCTGGGTGGCATTCAGTGTGGAACTGTAGGGTAGAGTTACCGCATGTTGGTTTTCAAAAAAGACGACACTTGGGGCAGGATGGCAGCATGGGACAGACGGGCACCTGCACTGGGTGGAAGGTTTGATTTGATTTCCTTCATTCATTGTTTGTTTTACCACTGCTTTATTCTGGTCAGGGTCGCTGTGGGTACAGTTCTCTGGGTGAAAGGCAAGAAACACACCGGACAGGTTGCCAGGTCATCACAGTGCACACACACACACACACACACACCTAGGGGCAATTTTGTATCTCCAATTCACCTGACTGAATGTCTTTGGACTGTGGGAAGAAACCGGAGCACCCGGAGGAAACCCACACAGACACGGGGAGAACATGCAAACTCCACACAGAAAGAACCTGGATGTTTCCACCTGGGAATTGAACCCAGGACCTTCTTCATGTGAGGCAACAGTTGGGTTCTCTTGACTCTATGTGCAAAATACATTAATTAACTGACCACCGCTGTATCCTGGTCAGGGTCGTGGTGGGTACAATTTTCTGGGTGAAAAGTAGGAAACACCCCGGACAGGTTGCCAGTTTTTTACAAGGCAAACACAAACACACACACAACAAGGGACAATTTTGTATCTCCAATTATTCTGACTGTACATCTTTGGACTGTGGGAGGAAACCCACACAGACACAGGGAGAACATGCAAACTCCACCTGGGAATAGAACCCAGGACCTTCTTGCTGTGAAGCAACACTTGATTGCGTATGTGTTCCTTTTGACTCTATGTGCAAAATACTGTACATTAATTCATTGACCACTGCTTATCCTGGTCAGGGTCGCTGTGAGTACAATTCTTTGGGTGAAAGGCAAGAAACACCCCGGACAGGTTGCCAGGTCATCACAGTGCACACACACACACACACACACCTAGGGGAAATTTTGTATGTCTAATTCACCTGACTGCAAGTCTTTAGACTGTGGGAAGAAACCGAAGCACCCGGAGGAAACCCACACAGACATGGGGAGAACATGCAAACTCCTCACAGATAGGATCCGGACCGCTCCACCTGGGAATCGAACTCAGGACCTTTTTGCTGTAAAGCAACAGTCGGTTGCATATGTGTTCCTTTTTTACCACCACTTTATCCTGGTCAGGGTTGCAGTGGGTACAATTTACTGGGTGAAAGGCAGGAAACAACCTGGACATGTTCTGTATCTCCAATTAACCTGACTGCAGGTCTTTGGACTGTGGGAGGAAACCGGAACTCCCGTAGGAAACCCACACAGACACACAGAAAGGACCCGGACTGCTCCACCTGGGATTCGAACCCAGGACCTTCTTGCTGTGAGGTAACAGTGCTACCCACCAAGCCAACGTGCCTATATGCAAAATAGCAACAGCTAGTCACAACTTAAATTGTGAGTATTTAAAAGTGTCACTAATAAATCAGCAAATGTTAATTGATAAGGTTAATATTTATTTATTAATTAATTGAAAACTAAATGCTTTTTTTAGCAGCATCTCAGTGATTTTCTGCCCGATAAAGACTAAAAACCTGGAGTCACGCTGCGTTTTCCTGACTCATCGTTCCCACGTTCATGATTTTTCTCCTCTCTGGTCCCTGAAGAGAAATTTCACGCTTCATTAAGCAGCGGAAACCCAGAAGCACTTCCTGTGTTTTCCCTTTCAATTTCCCGGAACGATTCCTGCGGGCCGCGTTCCTGACCGCCGCCAAACTTTCCTCCTCCCGCGCGTGACCTCCAGAGCTCATTACACCGACTTCATTAGGCGCGGCCGCGACCGCAGGGGACGACGCGATTGATTTGCTTCCCGAGAGTGTCGGTTCGGTCCACCTTCGGAGAGCCGCCGCCGGTCGGAGTAATTAATACGGGCTACTTTCTCTTTCCGCGCGCGTCGCCCCGGCTGAGGTCGGGTTTAATAGAGCGCTCGGATAACCTCGCCTCCCGCCCGCACTTAACTTTCAATCAGGGCTCCGGCGCCGGCCGTTCCCAATCACACTTAAATATGCTCATTTATTTCTAGGCAATTAAAAGGACTGGAGGAGGGTACTTATCAGGGGTTCAGAGGGTCGTGTGGCAGCTGTGCCCAAAAGTATTCAGAAGTCAGTAGAAAGAGAAAGAAATATTGTTACAAATATTTTTGTCCATTTTATCAGCTCCACTTACCATATAGAAGCACTTCGTAGTTCTACAATTACTGACTGTAGTCCATCTGTTTTTCTACATGCCTTGTTACCCCCTTTCATGCTGTTCTTCAATGGTCAGGACCCCCACAGAGCAGGTATTATTTAGGTGGTGGATCATTCTCAGCACTGCAGTGACACTGACATGGTGGTGGTGTGTTAGTGTGTGTTGTGCTGGTATGAGTGGATCAGACGCAGCAGCGCTGCTGGAGTTTTTAAATACTGTGTCCACTCACTGTCCAACTTATTAGACACTCCTACCTAGTTGGTCCACCTTGTAGATGTAAAGTCAGTGAGGTGTTTGGATCAGACACAGCAGCGCTGCTGGAGTTTTTAAACACCTCACTGTCGCTGCTGGACTGAGAATAGACCACCAACCAAAAACATCCAGCCAACAGCGCCCCGTGGGCAGCGTCCTGTGACCACTGATGAAGGTCTAGAAGATGACCGACTCAAACAGCAGCAATAGATGAGCGATCGTCTCTGACTTTACATCTACAAGGTGGACCAACTAGGTAGGAGTGTCTAATAGAGTGGACAGTGAGTGGACACAGTGTTTAAAAACCCCAGCAGCGCTGCTGTGTCTGATCCACTCACACCAGCACAACACACACTAACACACCACCACCATGTCAGTGTCACTGCAGTGCTGAGAATCATCCACCACCTAAATAATACCTGCTCTGTGGTGGTCCTGTGGGGGTCCTGACCATTGAACAACAGCATGAAAGAGGGTAACAAAGCATGTAGAGAAACAGATGGACTACAGTCAGTAATTGTAGAACTACAAAGTGCTTCTATATGGTAAGTGGAGCACCAACAAGGAGGTGGTTTTAATGTTATGGCTGATCAGTGTATATGAGCGTGTGATTGCGAATGATGCTTGGACCCTCCAACCCCATCCATTGGTCATTGCGTCAGAGGTTTGCAGGTTCTAAATCAACAAGATTATGGAACCAGAAGTAAACCAACCATGGGAATTGGACCCACTGCAGCCCTGAATAGGATAAAGTGGGGAGGGGTAAATGAGGAGGCACCGGCACCATGGCCTAAAAAGTGCATTTAGGTGTCGGGCAGATGATGAATCCTGGTAGTTCTTATGTTGACTGCAGTAGATCTGATCAGCATAAAGACCTTGGTCTGTATTTCAGGAACGGAGATGCTCATCCACACTACTAAAGACGATGAACCAGGTTCGCTGGATACTTGTGCCGCCAGCGTTCTTCTGAGCTGGGTAAAGCTGGGTATATTTTGGCAGCCCTGACTCCCAGCTCCCCTCAGCAGGCGGATGAGCGGCTCTATGCAAGAGTCGAGGCTTTGCACACAAGCCTCAATAAACTGTGGCAGAACATCATGTTTTCTTACCCACATTATTATTTTTTTTCCCCAGAAAAGGCAAAAAAAGAGGCGATCGCAGCTGAATTAATGAGGCCTTCAGCAGCGGTGGCAGCCGGGATGGAATCGGAAGGGTCGGTGCCCGAGCTGCAGGATTTCCAAACAATGACTGTTATTGAAAACACAGATTCTTTCTTACTGCAGGAGCTGCTGAACCCCGCTGATGTGGTGCGCTGGTGCGCTGGTCGCTGCCTTTTAGAATTCAATCCCTGGTCTCAGCAGTGGTGTCACGACCGCGCTACATCACACGATAGACATGGTTGAATTTTTTACCTCTGAGGCAGGGCTGGAACTCGAATACGACGTCTACAGGGTGGCATTCGATCGCAGGGCATCACAAACTCACGATTAGTATCTCCTATTAACCTGACTGCAGGTCTTTGGACTGTGGGAGGAAACCGGAGCACCCGGAGGAAACCCACACAGGCTTGTGATGCTTCACCTGGGAATCGAACCCGAAACCTTCTCGCTGTGAGGCGACAGGGCTATCCACCGAGCCCCTGTGCCGCCCCAAGATTTTGCTAAGGTGGCTGACAAAATTCCACTGATCAAGTCGTTCATTTATTCATTCATTCATTGTCAGTTTTCCCACTGCTGTATCCTGGTCAGGGTCGCAGTGGGTACAGTTCACTGGACGAAAGGTAGGAAACACCTTGGAGTTGAGCTTACTGCATCTGCAGGTCTTTGGGACTGTGGGAGGAAATCGGAGCACCCGGAGGAAACCCAGACAGACACGAGGAGAACATGCAAACTCCATCTGGGAATCGAACTCAGGACCTTCTTGCTGTGAGGAGACAGTGCTACCCACCGAGCCACCGTGCCGCCCCCAGAATAGGAATCAATCATCAATAATGAATAATGAATCAGACCCCCCACCGGGAGCCTGACCAGGATAAAACAACAGTATATTTTTACCGATTTTTTTCCTCCCTTTTTGAGGTCGTTTTTTACAGCACTAATAATCCGATTAAAACAGTAAAAATCCCTGTGTAGCGAGGAATGTCATCCCTGCTCGTACCCCCGGGGTCGGCGGTATTTGTTTTCACCAGACGTTAATTAATTTAAAGCCCGGACGGTGAATTCGAACCCGTGACCTCACAGCTGGGCTGGTGATGACCGACCTTCATGCTGCACCAGTCAGAAGCGCAGAGGTCACACGCCCGACACGCCCGACATGTTTTCTTTTCTGCCGTGCTGCTTTTTAATTAGACTGGGACGACATGCCGATGCCCTCGTGGGTCACGTCCGGGGCATGTTCGGAGCCGCCGGATCAGGCCCGGGGGGGGCGGCGGGTGCTGATTATAGGTGGGTTATTAAATCTGAAGAGATGACGAGAGGAGAGGAAATAAAAAATAGGGTTTTTTTAAGGGTTGGAGAGTTTTGCTGGTGACCAGCGTGACCACCGTGTCTACTTCACTTCAGATTATATTCACATGAAAAGGAAATTTGTTCTGCAGCCGGGAAAAAACTCATTATATAAAAATAAAAACAATAAAAGGTGCAACAATAAACGTCGCAATATAACAAAAAATCTCAACAATTCACAACAATATAAAAATAATAATAATAATAATAATAATAATCCTGTAGCTCCGGGGTAGGAAAGAATTCCTCCATCTATTGCTTTTCATGGGAGGCACTGGGCTCGGTGGTAGCACTGTCTCCTCACAGCAAGAAGGTCCTGAGTTCGATTCCCAGATGGAGTTTGCATGTTCTCCTCGTGTCTGTCTGGGTTTCCTCCGGGTGCTCCTGTTTCCTCCCTTAGTCCAAAGACCTGCAGATGCAGTGAGATTAACTGGAGCTACTAGAATTTGCTCTGTGATGGACTGGCGACCTGTGCGGGGTGTTTCCTACATTTCACCCAGTGAGTTGCACCCACTGTGACCCTGACCAGGATAAAGCGGTGGGAAAACAGATAATGAATGAATGAATTACTTATTTACCAGTGGAATTTTGTCAGCCACCTGATTCCTATTCTGGGGACGGCACGGTGGCTCGGTGGGTAGCACTGTCACCTCACAAGCACAGCGCTATTGGATTGAGCGGACAATCCACCTTGCACATATCCTCAGAGAAATCCAATGCAGATATAAGGAGAACATACCAAACTCTTCACAGGCAAGGATCGAACACTGGTCATCAGAACCTACTGTATGTTGGTGTGTGGAAACAACTTGACTAATTAAGCTACAGTGAACCACGACTGAATGATTGGTTTTGTCTTCTAGTCACAAAAGCAAATGAGCAGCAAGACTTTATTCTAGCTGTGAAGCATGGCGAAGATTGCATCATGATTCCAAGTGCCTAATAATAATAATAATAATAATAATAATAATAATAATAATAATAATAATTTAATAATAATAATAATAATGATAATAATAATAATTTAATAATAGTAATAATAATAATAATATTAATAATAATAATAATAATTTAATAATAATAATAATAATAATAATAATAATAATGATAATAATAATTTAATAATAGTAATAATAATAATAATAATAATAATAATAATAATAATTTAATAATAATAATTATGATAATAATAATAATTTAATAGTAAATATAATAATAATAATAATAATAATAATATTAATAATAGCAATAATAATAATACATATACTACTACTACTACTACTACTACTACTACTACTACTACTACTAATAATAATAATAATAATAATAATAATAATAATAATAATCAGCTTTTAAAGACCGGAACAGCTTTCAGATTTTTTTTAAACAAACAAATAAATAAATAAATAAATAAATAAATAAATAAATAAAAATTCATAATTAAAAAAATTCTTACAATAATATTTAGTTTCTTCTCATTGTTGTGTAAGTCTGATGATCAGCATTACTGTTGATGTCAGAGGTTCTTCAAGTGCAAGTCAAGCCTTTTTTTGTGATAGAATGGGCACAAATTCCCACAGGAGCACTACACAATATTATTATGAGTGGGTGAAATGCCACAATAATACCCATGATATTAAACTGGGATATTCTGTATTATGCTTACAAGTACTTATTGTTTCTATATTTATGCCACTTCACTATGCCATCATCACTTTGACGGGTCAGCTTTCTCCAGAGCCTTCTGTGACTAACACTGGAAGTCATGTAGAAGGACACGCCCATACTAACATTACTAGCAGGACTTGTAGTAGATCCTTTAATGTTCTGGCCGTCTCGTCCACTCGCTCAGTGGTCGTCATCTTCACCATGAGATCTTCAGCAGTTTTCTTGATCTCAAAAGCTTGAATGCATCTTCTTCAGTGTCCAGGCTTCACAGCAGAAATGCCCTGGTATTGCTTGGCATTCATGTCACGTCATGACCAATTCCCTCCCTGAATTATAGACCAACGCAGGATTTTCTGAGGCGTCTGGCAGTGACGCAGTGCAGCGATCACACGGTTCACGCCGCAATCCATCAGCGTGTTCCTGCCCGGCTTCCCACTGAGCTTACTGCATCTCCTCGTCTCGAGCTGGAGCAGATCCCTCAACGGAGACTCTGGCTTTGTTCTCTGGATTCCAGGGGTGTCTGCATTTTAACAGACGGGAGATCAAAACGTCAGCGCCAGTCCACGACGTCCTACGGCATCGGTGGAAGATAGAATAAGAGCTCAGTGTGGGGGGTGGATCAGAAACGGAAGGTACCGCTGTCGAGGGAGTCCCGGGTGTCTCTGCTAATATTTTAACCAAATGTCGAGCTTTTAAATTGGGCTGGGCGTCGGTGGGAATTTCTGGGTTGGGTTTGCCATCGCACCACCGAGAACAGCACAGATTTAATCGGCCGAGAAGAGCGTGGGCTGCTCCGGCTGCTCCTCAAGGTTACCCTCACGTGTTCCTCTGAAGGACTTCCGGTTTTAGAATCCTTTGTAGACCAGAAGAAGCACCTTCACCTTCTTTTCATATGGAGATCCGTATCGCGCACAGAGTTAGACTATGTGACCAAAAGTATTTGGACACCCGACCATGAGCTTGTTTGGCATCCCATTTTGGAAACAAATGCTATTAAAATAGAGTGACCACTTCTGACAAGTCTTCTCACAAGACTTCATAGTATGTCTGTGGGAATCTGTGCTTGTACGACTGGACGCTGATGTTGATGTTCCGGTTCATTCCAAAGCTGTTCAGTGGAAGTCTTTATAGAGCTCGCTTTATGAAAAGCGACTTACAGTCTAAGCAATTGTGGGTTAAGGGCCTTGCTCAAGGGCCCAACAGTGGCAACCTGGTAGTGGTGGGGCTTGAGCCAGCGACCATCTGATTTCTAGTCTAGTACATTAACCACTGAACTTACAATCATGACCAAATACAGTACAAGCAGTTGTGGGTCAAGGGCCTTGCTCAAGGGCCAAACAGTGGCAACCTGGTGGTGGTGGGGCTTGAGCCAGCGACCTTCTGATTACTAGTCCAGTACTTAACCTCTAAGCTGCAACTGCTCTATGCTTTGCCCTATTTTCTTCCTATACTTAATCCACATTGATTTGTGCATATGAAGTTAGAGGGGGCGGCACGGTGGCTCGGTGGGTAGCACTGTCGCCTCACGGCAAGAAGGTCCTGGGTTCGCTCCCCAGACGGGGCGGTCCGGGTCCTTTCTGTGTGGAGTTTGCATGTTCTCCCCGTGTCTGCGTGGGTTTCCTCCAGGAGCTCCGGTTTCCTTTCACAGTCCAAAGACCTGCAGTCAGGTAAATTGGAGACACTGAATTGTCCTATAGGTGAATGTGTGTGTACGTGTGTGTGTGTGTATGTGTGTGTGTGTATGTGTGTGTGCCCTGCGACGGACTGGCGCCTCGTTCAGGGTGTTACTGTGTGCCTTGCGCCCATTGAAGAGCTGGGATAGGCTCCAGCACCCAACCCACGACCCTGATTGGATAAGCGGTTAAGACAGTGAGTGAGTGAGTAAAGTTAGAGGAGTTTATGTAAGACCCAGCTCACAATCAGAGTTCCAATTCATCTCAAATATGTTCAGTAGGACTGAGATCACAGCTTGTCACTCAAATCCCGAAAAACCGCGTCCCTTTAGACCCCAATTTGTGGACGGAGACTCAGCCAACCAATCAAACGTGGGCATCTTGTTGCATTTCTGTTTGTTTATACTGCGCATTATTTCTCCATTAATTCTCAACAGACTGCTGAAAAGCTACCACCACCATGCTTTACAGTGAAGTCTACAATGGTTTCACCTGGCTGATACGCTTTAATAAATTCAGGGGACAAATACGGATTAGAATGCAAGCCTCTTCTGTCTTATTAGACCATATTCACGGAATACGCTGTGGATTAGCATTAGCCAGGGAAACTAGGTTCCAAGTCCTGGGGTAAAAAAAAATATTAAATAAATATTAAACATGGATTATTTCTGTTCACTGGTACATTTCATCGGAGCGCAGTGAAGGGAAACTTTCTCCGGCACGTACGTTTATAGCTGAGGGTGCTGTTTAAACGCCGCTCCATAAATCCAGGCCGCGCGGCAAGCCAGGGGCGCGGACGGCTAGCTCTCTCGCCGTATTTCACTCGGGCGTTTGCTAATATTCATCAGTAGTGGTTCATCAGTTAGATCAATGCTACATGACATAGCACTGAGACTAAAACGTATTTATGATCCGGCCGTCCTCCCGAACAGCCCTGACGGATACTCTCCGCTCATTAAACGCCGGCGCGTGACCGTTCCGAGCGATCCGTTCTCGGGCCCGCGGCACGGCGGAAAGGAGGAAAATGTGATAGATTCGCGCCGGGGACCGTCGGACAGCCTTGATTAATACGACTCCGATATTTAAGGTGGATCATTATTCCTCAGATCGGCTGAATCAGCAGGAAGGTTATCTACACCCTGGCAAAAACTCATGGAGATATTAGTCATCTCATTTCTCGCCGTGTCCTCGTGTTTCAGGTGAAGAAAGTCCGAGCAATTCCGTTTCAATTACCAATTTAACTTCTCGCGAAAACGTTGTCCGGATGCCAGCGTGTCTGTGTGTAAAATCCTCATATAGATGCCTACATCAGTAGAACCTTCACACACGTGCAGGACACTGCTGTACCAGGATGAGTGTGGGCTTGTACACCTTTCACTAATAGGATGGTCCTGGTCATGTTTGGCATAAAGAACTCGACATCAGTTTAAATAAATAAATAAATAAAGACCAATACTACTACCACTAATAATAATAATAATAATAACATTAATAATCAGTGGGTAGCACTATGGGTTCAATTCCCAGGTGGAGCGGTCCGGGTCCTTTCTGTCTGGAGTTTGCATGTTCTCCCCGTGTCTGTGTGGGTTTCCTCCAGGTGCTCTGGTCTCCTCCCACAGTCCAAAGATGTACAGTCAGGATAATTGGAGCTACAAAAGTGCCCTAAGTGTGTGTGTGTGTGTGTTTGCCTTGTGATGGACTGGCAACTGTCTCCGGTGTTTCCTGCCTTTTGCCCAATAAATCAGACCCATCACGACCCTGACCAGGATAAAGCATAAAACAGACAATGAATGAATGACTGAATTAATAACTAACACACACACACACACACACACACACATATATCTGTCTATCTGTCTATCTGTCTGTCTGTCTGTCTATCTATCTATCTATATGCATACTCACACACTCGTATATGTATAAACACACTTGTATATGTACATATACACATAAACACACACACTAATATATGTATACACACATATCTATTCATACACGCACACATATATACATACACTTGTATATGTACAGTGTATCGCAAAAGTGAGTACACCCCTCACATTTCTGCAAATATTTCATTATATCTTTTCATGGGACAACACTATAGAAATAAAACTTGGATATAACTTAGAGTAGTCAGTGTACAGCTTGTATAGCAGTGTAGATTTACTGTCTTCTGAAAATAACTCAACACACAGCCATTAATGTCTAAATAGCTGGCAACATACAGTATATGTGTGTGGGTGTGTGTGTATATATAGATAAATACATGTGAGTATATGCGTATATAGATATATACATGTGTGTATGTGAATATATAGATATACATGTGTGTGTGTGTATATATAGATATACTGTATATATATATACACATACACACATTTATCTATCTATCTATCTATCTATCTATCTATCTATCTATCTATCTATCTATCTATCTATCTATCTATCTATCTATCTATCTATCTATCTATCTATATATAGTCACTTCGTTGTGTATATATGTGTGTGTGTGTGTGTGTGTGTGTGTGAGTGTGTGTGTGTGTGTGTCTTACACAACAAAGTGACAAATGAAATGAAACAGAAGTATTTCCCTGCACGTTGTTGACATGGCTGTAGACCGAGACTGGCGTTTACTACACAAATAAATCCGTAACTCTGGGCACTGAAAGCAGAAATAAAACAAAGTTAAACTTGTAAGTAACGAGTGGAAAGCGCTGAGAACGTGGCGCTGTCCTGTGGGCACAATTACATCACCCGAAAACCTGCTGTTTTATAGCAGAAACACCTGCGCTGGCATTGCTAATAAATATTTGTTGTCAGCCGTAGAGACAAGTTTGTGCCCGCAGCCGAGAGACCAACTTCTCTTTTGTGCAACCTCTAAAAACCTGCCGAGTGCAAAAATGACTTATGATGCTTCTACAGTAGCTGCCCTCCTCTGTACCCCGATATAGTGCCGGAAATATACGGACACCCCGACCTAGAGCTTATTAGACATCATATTCCAAAACCGTATACTTTACTATGGAGTCGTTCCCACTGCAAGAGCATCACGAAAGGATTGTGGACTGTGTCTGTGGAAATTTGGGCATCTGTAAGGTCAGGCACTGATGTTGAACAAAGCCAAGGGCTTTGGCACAAGCAGCGTTCTAATTCATAACAAAGTTGTTCAGTGTTGGAATAGGGAGGAGAGCATTTTATCCAATAGTGACTGGACTGGGCTTGAACCTGCAACCTTCAGGATATACAGTGTATCACAAAAGTGAGTACACCCCTCACAATTCTGCAGATATTTAAGTATATCTTTTCATGGGACAACACTGACAAAATGACACTTTGACACAATGAAAAGTAGTCTGTGTGCAGCTTATATAACAGTGTAAATTTATTCTTCCCTCAAAATAACTCAATATACAGCCATTAATGTCTAAACCACCGGCAACAAAAGTGAGTACACCCCTAAGAGACTACACCCCTAAATGTCCAAATTGAGCACTGCTTGTCATTTTCCCTCCAAAATGTCACGTGATTTGTTAGTGTTACTAGGTCTCAGGTGTGCATAGGGAGCAGGTGTGTTCAATTTAGTAGTACAGCTCTCACACTCTCTCATACTGGTCACTGAAAGTTCCAACATGGCACCTCATGGCAAAGAACTCTCTGAGGATCTTAAAAGACGAATTGTTGCGCTACATGAAGATGGCCAAGGCTACAAGAAGATTGCCAACACCCTGAAACTGAGCTGCAGCACAGTGGCCAAGATCATCCAGCGTTTCAAAAGAGCAGGGTCCACTCAGAACAGACCTCGCGTTGGTCGTCCAAAGAAGCTGAGTGCACGTGCTCAGCGTCACATCCAACTGCTGTCTTTGAAAGATAGGCGCAGGAGTGCTGTCAGCATTGCTGCAGAGATTGAAAAGGTGGGGGGTCAGCCTGTCAGTGCTCAGACCATACGCCGCACACTACATCAAATTGGTCTGCATGGCTGTCACCCCAGAAGGAAGCCTCTTCTGAAGTCTCTACACAAGAAAGCCCGCAAACAGTTTGCTGAAGACATGTCAACAAAGGACATGGATTACTGGAACCATGTCCTATGGTCTGATGAGACCAAGATTAATTTGTTTGGTTCAGATGGTCTCAAGCATGTGTGGCGGCAATCAGGTGAGGAGTACAAAGATAAGTGTGTCATGCCTACAGTCAAGCATGGTGGTGGGAATGCCATGGTCTGGGGCTGCATGAGTGCAGCAGGTGTTGGGGAGTTACATTTAATTGAGGGACACATGAACTCCAATATGTACTGTGAAATACTGAAGCAGAGCATGATCCCCTCCCTCCGGAAACTGGGTCGCAGGGCAGTGTTCCAGCATGATAATGACCCCAAACACACCTCTAAGACGACCACTGCTTTATTGAAGAGGCTGAGGGTAAAGGTGATGGACTGGCCAAGCATGTCGCCAGACCTAAACCCAATAGAACATCTTTGGGGCATCCTCAAGCGGAAGGTGGAGGAGCGCAAAGTCTCAAATATCCGCCAGCTCCGTGATGTCGTCATGGAGGAGTGGAAAAGCATTCCAGTGGCAACCTGTGAAGCTCTGGTAAACTCCATGCCCAGGAGAGTTAAGGCAGTTCTGGGAAATAATGGTGGCCACACAAAATATTGACACTTCAGGAACTTTCACTAAGGGGTGTACTCACTTTTGTTGCCGGTGGTTTAGACATTAATGGCTGTATATTGAGTTATTTTGAGGGAAGAATAAATTTACACTGTTATATAAGCTGCACACAGACTACTTTTCATTGTGTCAAAGTGTCATTTTGTCAGTGTTGTCCCATGAAAAGATATACTTAAATATCTGCAGAAATGTGAGGGGTGTACTCACTTTTGTGATACACTGTATATATACTCCTCCAACTAAGTCCAAGGCAGCAGGGATCAATTTAGAGAAGAAAATCCACCTTCTGCATGTTGCGACAGCTTCTACTGGATACCTTGACTCTGGCGACCGCTGCCTGGCACACGATACCAGCGCTGGTATCACGTTCTTAGTGACAAAGACTCTAAATCTCTATCCAGCCGCCCCTTCCTTAGGCACACCAACATAATCTGTACTCCGTCAAGCCTCGGTGTGGTCGGACCAGCGTATTAGACAACCGTGCCACCCGGGCAACCTCGCCAACTCTCTTTAGATTACACGGATACACATGAAACAAGAGTTCCTGGTGCTAGTCCGTCCCGCCTGCCCAGCAATTATTAGTTTATTATTGCTAATAATCCACATGGATTTTGGAAGTCGTCTATTCAAAATCTCCACAGACGTCAGGTTGGTCAGGTGTGGTCAGCAGAACCGTCACATCGAATGATGAGTTACACCCCTCTGCACCCTCATAGAGGCCAAAATATCCTTTAAATACTGTTTTAAAAGCAAGTAGCTCTAGTTTTTTTTTTTATTTTATCTCGTAATTTGACAATCGACATGTATAAACATTGACAAATACAAATCTGAGCACAATACTTCTGTCCATGTAGTGCATTTTAATTTATAATAATGAATAAATAAATACATAAATACATAAATACATAAATAAATACATACATACATACATACATACATACATACATAAATAGATAAATTAATAAATACAAAATACATAAATACATAAATAAATAAATAAATACATACATACATACATACATACATACATACATACATACATACATACATACATACATACATACATACATACATACATACATACATACATGAATGAATGAATGAATAAATAAATAAATAAATAAATAAATAAATGAAGTGTAGAAAATAGTGAAATATACGTTTTCACTTCATCATGTTAAAAACAAAAATCTAATCTATTTGAAATTAAATCCACAAAAAAGTGAATGAATCTTTTCGGATGCTCCCTTTAGGGGGCGCCACAGCAGATCGTTCGACCACATATTTGATCTGGTAGTTTTTTATTTATTTCTTTTTTTTAATCATGTTTACAAATTAGATGGAACCCAGGACCTTTTCGCTGTGAGGCGACAGTGCTACCCACCGAGCCACCGTGCCGCCCTGGTGAACGAGTAAAGTTCTTATCGCAGGTGTATTTGATAACTGTGGAACATCGTATAACCGTCGTTCGTTCCTGAATGGCATCGCTCTGTTGAAATTTTAATACTCTGCTTGAAAAGCACATGCGCCCCGTCCCGAAAACGAGGCCCGGCTGTGACATCGTGCGCTAACACGTACGGTGAAATCAAGAGGAAGGGTAGCGAGATCAAAAGTGCCGGGAGGCTCAGAGGAACCCCTAATTAGGAGCAAATGCAAGCGAGTCGATAGTTTACCGTTCCCGATGAGACCGGGATAGAATCAGCTTCTGAGCTTTTCCTGGTGCCTCCTTGTTTATGCATGAATTTAGGACGGGAATAATGCGAACGCATTTCGGGGTGGAAGAAAAACGGGGTCCCTGGTGTGGCACCAGTTGGCGAGAGGAGACGTGGGAATCTTTTTAATTGGCTGGCGATGTGGAAGAACATCAAAGGTTATTTTATAGTGCAAATATGATCACGCTACCTCAGGGGTGTCCGGTTCTCGTATTCATTTACACTAATCAGTTCTTTATTTAACCTCAAAACAAGGAGTCTAAAACAGGAAACGTCCCGGAGAGGACGCGCCACAAAATACCAAAGATCTTTTGTTTGGATCTGTAGTCATGTGGAGAACATGTGAAACTCCCTATAGACAGTGAGCGGAGGTGAGGATTGAACCCACGTCCTCAGAAATACATACATACATACATATATATATATATATATATACACCTCCTTGTTTCTACACTCACTGTCCTTTATCTCAGCTCCACTTACCATATAGAACCACTTTGTAGTTCTACAATTACTGACTGTAGTCCATCTGTTTCTCTACATGCTTTTTTTCAACTCTCTTTCACCCTGTTCTTCACTGGTCAGGACCCCCACAGGACCCCCACAGAGCAGGTATTATTTAGGTGGTGGATGATTCTCAGCACTGCAGTGGCACTGACATGGTGGTGGTGTGTTAGTGTGTGTTGTGCTGGTATGAGTGGATCAGACACAGCAGCGCTGCTGGAGTTTTTAAATACCATGTCCACTCACTGTCCACTCTATTAGACACTCCTACCTAGTCGGTCCACCTTGTAGATGTAAAGTCAGAGACGATCGCTCTTCTATTGCTGCTGTTTGAGTCGGTCATCTTCTAGACCTTCATCAGTGGTCACAAGACGTGTAATCTAAAAAGAATTGCAGAGGATGCCCGGGTGGCACGGTTGTCTAATACGCTAGTCCGACCCCACCGAGGCTTGACTCCAGAGTACAAGTTATGTTGGTGTGCCTGAGGGAGGGGAGTTGTGTACGAGTAAAGTTCTCATCAAAGGTGTATTAGATAATTTTAATAACACATTGTGGGGACCATCATGCCCCTTAGCACCCTCAGACATGGCCTTCTGTGCTGAAACAGGGGTGAGAGCATTTTATCCTATAGTGACAACTCGGGATAAAAGCTGGGCTTGAACCTGCAACCTTCAGCATAGTTTAACTATTTATTTATATTTCTCAACTGCTTTATGCTTTTTAAGTCAGGCCAGGGGGTGTGAAAGGTTCATTCCAAAGCTCTTCAGTGGGGCTGAGGTGGGCAGCACCTTATGTAGCTGAAACACATCGTCTTCTTCCTCGGTCTTTGTCCCGTTCGGTTGCGGGGTCGGCTCTCGGCGGTTCGTGATCCACATTGATTTGGCACAATTTTAACGCCGGATGCCCTTCCTGACACGACCCTCCCTATTTATCCGGGCTTGGGACAGGCACTACAATGCACTGGTTTGTGCATCTAGCAGCCGGGTACCTATAGGACAATTCAGTGTTTCCAATTAGCCTGGTGGCATGTTTTTGGACTGTGGGTGGAAACCGGAGCCCCCGGAGGAAACCGAAAGGGGGAAGGACAGAAAGGACCCGGACAGGCCCACCTGGGGATCGAACCCAGGACCTTCTTGCTGTGAGGCGACAGTGCTACCCACTAAGCCACCGTGCCACCCTATGTAGCTGAAACACATGTACTAAATAAATAAATTAGAAGGGACGTCCCAATACTTTTGCTCATGCAGGGCATTATTAGTAAATCTGTTATGTTCCTGACACGACTCGTTTCCATCAGCTGGTTTATGTGAAATATTCTGAATCTGGCACAACGAGATGAAAATCGAAGACCCCCCTCCAGGCAGTGGCATAAACAAGGAGAAACTGGGGCACCTACTCATTTCATCATCCCAAAAGTCTCTAACCATCAGGTTTTATCTCCCATTCTGTTTATCAATACGCCGACACGCTTACTGCTTATATTTCCTGCATTTTAATTTCGGCTTTCTCGTGTACGGGCCTCGATGCTTTATGAGAAACAAGTAAACACACCGTGATAAGAAATATTTATCACGAAGCAAATAAACTATCATTTAAACATTAAACACCGAGCATAACACACACACACACACACACGGGCAGAACAGACACGTACTAAACCACCAGGCCACTAGAGGCGCCGTTCTGCTATCTTTCAAATCCAGTGAATCAGTGGAATGATTCGTTCATTCACTGTCTGTTTTTGGTCACAGTGGGCCCTAGTCATTGGGCGGACAAGGTCGTCTGTCCATTACGGAACACACACGGGCACACACACAATTAGGGCAATTTCTATTTTAATCAGGTCTAGCCTAGTGGTTGAGGTGCTGGACTAGTAGTTTAAAAATCACTGGGTTAAGCCCCACCACTGCCAGGTTGCCACTGTTGGGCCCTTGATCAAGGCCCTCAACCCTCAGTTGCTTAGACAGTACACTGTCACTGTAGTGTAAGTCGCTCTGGATAAAAGCGTCTGCTAAATGCCGAAAATGTAAATGTAAACCTGGCTGCACGTCTTTGGACTGTGGGAAGAAAATAGAGCACACAGACATGGGGAGAACATGCAAACTCCACACTGAAAGGACCCGGGCTGTCTGGCCAAGGAATCGAACCCAGGACCTTCTACTCACTATGCCAACACGCCACCTTAAATTGAACAGCTGGAAATCTAGACAAAACAAAGAGTCTGAAAGTGTTTTTTATTTATTTATTAGTTTTATTATTTAGGGTGGTTATGTGCAGATCCACGCTAAAAAACGACAACTAAAGCCATGCAAGGCCAACAAAAGCATAAAGATTAAGTGATTGAATAATTTTAGCTGCTTCTTTTAGGGGGCGCCACAGCGGAAAGTTAGACCACATACGTATTTAGACCCTATATATACAGCGGTACCTTGAAACTGGACGTCAGTTGGTTCTGTGAGTGGCATCGAGTTTTAAAGACGTTGAGTTTCAAGGTATTTGTTTCCATAAGGATGTTTGGGAAACCTTTTAATGCGTCCATGGTCCCCATATTTTTGTCTCATGTAAAATAATGAGGTTGTTTTTGACTCTTAAACACTGAAAATAACACAAATATAATATAAACACACTGAAATACAATTACAAACAGTTAAAAATCAATAAAAATACAATAAAAGCTGCACTTTAGTTTTACTTCTTTATTGTTTCCTGACGCTTCTTAATGGTGGAGATGCTTGATGTTGGAATACCGTATTCCCTTCAGCACCAGCGCATTCACATGAGAAGTGACAAAACCACTGTTGCAGTGTAGAGTGGGTCTGTGAACAAAACTTAGCGTGACTTATTGTAGTAAAACAGCGAGTGAGGAATGTGATTAGTGGAGGAACTTATGAGCAGTAATAATGAAGAGAAGTTTAGTGCTCCTGTCTCCTTCTTTTACTACATTAAACCACGTTAAGCTTTATTCTGAACCAGAAGCGTTTTAGACTCTGGGAGAAGCTGATTCTGATTCTCACCATTTCTCAGAAGCTGGAGCTGTAACACAAGTTTAAAAGTGCAACAGGGAAGAGAATCCAGATAAACACAGATACATGTGGAGCTGTAACCCTGGATCTGACGCTTATTCCACACTGATGCAGGTTCACCTCAGTTTATGGTACCAATTTATTAACAAAAGGGCGTTGAGTTCCACTGTATTTAGGTATTTTGTATTTTTGAGCCCAGGCCGGGATTCAAACCCCTGTGAGCAGCAGCGTGTCTCTTGCCATTACGCCACACCAGCTGAGAAATTGAAATCTCTTCTCCTCTCTACAGAAGGAATGTTTTCAGTGGCTCTGCTGGAGCCCGTCTGGCTGGCAGCATCATCCTAGCTTCTTTTGCCGTGATTAAAGTGCCCGTCGGTGCCGCCACAGCGCCGTGCCACGCAGAGCAACACCGACTGAGTCATTAACACCAGAGAAGAGCTTACAGAGGGCGCAGGAACCACGCCGCTCTGAATGGCATCCTCTTAAACAAAAGCAGATCTGTGTGGCTGAAAACACCTCTCAGTGGCACAATGAGCGCTCTCCAGAGGGGGCGGAGGTGAAGCGTCACCACGCTGCGCTACCCTGCACTTAGCCGCTCTTATAGCATTACTGGATCTGTAGTGAAAGCGCCGGCGTTAGCGCGGTCACGGCTTTTAAATCGGATCTGAAAAGCAGGACGTGGGAAACGCATCGCTATAGATCTGAAATGCCGGCTAAACGTCTGCGTTTCTGAGCTGTCAGAATGAACAGTGCGGCTCACAAAGGGTCGCTGTCAAGGCTTTTAATTTTTTGACAAATGGGCTATCGACCACCTGAGGCGTGTAGGAATGGTTTACGCCACCAGTTTGTTTTTGTGACGGCTGAGAGGTATTTAACATCACAACACGATGATTCTCACCCACAGCAAAACAGGAATGAGGAGGCAGAGCCGGGAATGTAAATATGCAACGAGAAACATGATTATGACCGTCAAGGGCCTCACAGCCTAAGATATTCTATTAATAATATAATAAAATGTGATATACACAGATCAGGCATAACATTATGACCACCCCACAAGACCCCTGAAGGTGTGCTGTGGTATCTGGCACCAAGTTGTCAGAAGCAGATCCTTTAACTCCTGTAAGCTGTGAGGTTTGGCCTTCACGGATCGGACTTGTTTGTCCAGCACATCCCACAGATGCTCGACTGGTTTGAGATCTGGGGAATTTGGAGGTCAAGTCAACACCTCAAACTGGTTGTTGTGCTCCTCAAATCGTTCCTGAAGCATTTTAGCTTTGTGGTAGGGAGCATCATCCTGCTGAAAGAGGCTACAGCCATCAGGGAACCGTCTCCATGAAAGGGTGAACATGGTCTGTAACGTTGCTTAGGTAGGAGCTACGTGTCAAAGTAACATCCACATGGACGGCAGGACCCGAGGTTTCCCAGCAGAACGTCGCCCAAAGCATCACACCGCCTCCGCCGGCTCGCCTTCTTCCCATAATGCATCCTGGTGCCGTGTGTTCCCCAGGTAAGCGGCGCACACACGCACCCGGTCACCCACGTGATTCATCAGACCAGGCCACCTTCTTCCATTGTTCCGTGGTCCAGTTGCGATGCTCACGTGCCCATTGTTGGCGCTTTCGGCGGTGGACAGGGGTCAGCATGGGCACCCTGACTGGTCTGCAGCTATGCAGCTCCATACGCAACAAACTGAGCTGCTCTGTGTATTCTGACACCTTTCTATCAGAACCAGCATGAACTTCTTCAGCAGTTTGAGCTACAGGAGCTCGTCTGTTGGATCGAACCACACGTGCATCAATGAGCCTTGGCCGCCCATGACCCTGTCGCCGGTTTACCACTGTTCCTTCATGGGCCACTTTTGATAGATACTGACTACTGCAGACCGGGAACACCCCACAAGAGCTGAAACAATTGTGTATAAAATGTGTTTATAAAGTATTACAACTTTATTCTTGAAGTCAAAATAAATAAAATAATAAATAAAATAAGTGTCCCTGGGCCTTTTTTTCCCCAGGTGTGATCGGGGGAGCAGAGGGCCGAGGTTTAGGAGTCACGGGTTGCTACTAATGGAATGTTATGTAAGATGCCTAAAAAACATGCTGGTACAGGAGCATGCGTAATATGTCAACTTTTCCTTTAACAACACTAGAGTTACGCACTGTGCCCCATTATTCACCATCTCTGTGCAACTCCTTGACCAGCCAGCAGAGGTCACCACTGCAGCAGCAATGAGGAATCCCTTTCGGCGCTCCTACCTAGGAGACGTTAGCCAATCTTGTCTGCGTGTAAGCGCCTGGCTGGCCGCTAGCAAAGCTGAGATTTGACTTCAAGAGCTTGTGATCTCAGCGCTAGTGGGCTAGCTTAAAGTCAATTTAATTGTGCGTCTGTTTAACTCGCCGTCACTCTCCTCTACTCAGAAGTGTGTGGAGTTCCAGCGTCGCCTCCCTCCACCAGTCACTCTTCAACAGAGACTGACGACAACACAGCATTAGTGACTCGGGCTTGTTTTAAAGTAATCACCAGCTGCCAATCCACCGCCCCAACACAGGAGCGCTAAATAACTCATTCCTCCATTCTTTCCCCCCGCATGGCCAATTTAATCCTCCTACAGCCGCCCGGGTTAAGTCTGTATTCACTGGTAAAGTGACACCGCTTGGTTTTCTCCCTCGGCCTGATTACCGAGCAGTCAGTAGCTGCAGGGAGAGATCGGATCGTAACGCAGATGACTCAGGAGTGCAGTGAGGATCCGGATTCTGCAACTAGGAAATAAATGCCATGTTTTATTAGGGTTTTTACTGAGATCATAATTACAGTTCATAGCTCGAGTCAGGGGAAAAGCAGAGAGCATGAAAAAAAGCCAAGACCAAATTTGTGCCTATTTAAATGGTGTCTATATAACATGTGGCAATTTAATAGGTTAACATACCATACCATATGATAGATAGATAGATAGATAGATAGATAGATAGATAGATAGATAGATAGATAGATATTATTATAGTTATAGACTTAAGTGGACAAAAGTATTGGGACACCTGACTATGGGCTTGTCGGACATCCTATTCCAAAATCATTTGCATTCACGTTGAATCACTGCGTTTTTTTCTTTGTAGTTTCAATATCATCCACTCTTCTCTGAAGCCTTTCTACAAGACTTTGGAGTGTGTCTGCTGGCACAAGGTTAAAAGCATATCACTTACCTTATATCATTATATATCTTATATATCTGTTAGCAATGGATGTGGCAGGAACAACTAAATTCAATCATCGGGAAAGTAGTAGCCTAGTAGATAGAGCACTGGGCTATCAGTCAGAGAATTATCGGCTCAAATTCAGGCTCTGCTATGTAGCCACTATTGGGCCCTTGAGCAAGGCCTTTAACCCTGTCTGCTCCAGGGGCGCCGTACTATGGCTGGGATACACAGACAAAGAATTTCATTGTACTGTACATATGTAAATGTATATATGACAAATAAAGGCGTTCCTCTTTAGGAAGGGTGTCCACATACTTTTGGCCATTTAATGTACACCGTATATGTCCTGCAACCCAAAGCACATTAGTAAGGGAAGAAAGACCACAAAGAGAGCGAAAGAGTGGCAGGGTGATGGAAAAACGGACGGCAAACAGAGAAAGTAAGAGGAGAGAAAATCCCAGAAGATGATGAATCATGCATGACTCAACTCTCCACTTCTCTCTCCTCAGCCAGTTTACAGTTCTGCCACATTACCAGCCTGAACATCTCATTTTTAATACACAGTATAAATGTATTCCCTCAGCAGAGACACCAGCAGAATTCTGATTCTTCAGTTTGACCACAAGTTAGCATCATAATTAACATGCTAGAATGCACAATCTGCACATTTCTGCCATGTACAGGCATTTATATATATTAATATTTATCACCTACATGAGTATTAAACTACATTTATATTGTTTAGATTGTATACTGCATATATGCATTTTGTACAGTGGGGCCAAAAAGTATTTAGTCAGCCACTGATTGTGCAGGTTCCCCTACTTAGAAAGATGAGAGAGGTCTGTAATTTTCATCATAGCTACACTTCAACTATGAGAGACAAAATGAGAAAAAAAATCCAGGAAATCACATTGTAGGATTTTTAAAGAATTTATTTGTAAATTATGGTGGAAAATAAGTATTTGGTCACCCACAAACAAGCAAGATTTCTGGCTCTCACAGACCTGTAACTTCTTCTTTAAGAAGCTCTTCTGTCCTCCACTCGTTACCTGTATTAATGGCACCTGTTTGACCTCATTATCTGTATAAAAGACACCTGTCCACAGCCTCAAACAGTCAGACTCCAAACTCAACCATGGCCAAGACCAAAGAGCTGTCGATGGACACCAGGAAAAAAAATGTAGACCTGCACCAGGCTGGGAAGAGTGAATCTACAATAGGCAAGCAGGTTGGTGTGAATAAATCAACTGTGGGAGCAATTGTAAGAAAATGGAAGACATACAAGACCATTGATAATCTCCCTCGATCTGGGGCCTCACGCAAGATCTCATCCTGTGGGGTCAAAATGATCATGAGAACGGTGAGCAAAAATCCCAGAACTACACGGCGGGACCTGATGAATGACCTGCAGAGAGCTGGGACCAAAGTAACAAAGGCTACCATCAGTAACACACTACGCCGAGAGGGACTCGAATCCTGCAGTGCCAGGCGTGTCCCCCTGCTTAAGCCAGTACATGTCCAGGCCCGTCTGAAGTTTGCCAGAGAGCATATGGATGATCCAGAAGAGGATTGGGAGAATATCATGTGGTCAGATGAAACCAAAATGGAACTTTTTGGTAAAAACTCAACTCGTCGTGTTTGGAGGAAGAAGAAGAACCCAAGAACACCATACCTACTGTGAAGCATGGGGGTGGAAACATCATGCTTTGGGGCTGTTTTTCTGCAAAGGGGACAGGGCGACTGATCCGTGTTAAGGGAAGAATGAACGGGGCCATGTATCGTGAGATTTTTAGCCAAAACCTCCTTCCATCAGTGAGAGCATTAAAGATGGAACTTGGCTGGGTCTTCCAGCATGACAATGATCCCAAACTCACCGCTCGGGCAACGAAGGAGTGGCTCCGTAAAAAGCATTTCAAGGTCCTGGAGTGGCCTAGCCAGTCTCCAGACCTCAACCCCATAGAAAATTTGTGGAGGGAGTTGAAAGTCTGTGTTGCCCAGCGACAGCCCCAAAACATCACTGCTCTAGAGGAGATCTGCATGGAGGAATGGGTGATCAGGTCCATATGCAAATCACAATGACCATCAACTACAGTGGCCATGTGCCTTTCACACATGATTGGGGTATAGCTCCTATTACGGCATTGTAAGATGGTGAGAGATGTACTCTCAGGCCCCCTCCTCGGTTCAGGGATGGTCGTTCTCTCTTCACATAGACGGCCTCTTTGACTCCCCGTTCAAACCAGCGTTCCTCCCTGACAAGGATCTGCACATCGTCATCATTAAATGAGCGGCCGCTGGCTTGCAGGTGAGTGTAAACCGCGGAGTCCTGGCCAGAAGAGGTCGATCTTCTATGTTGGGCCATCCGTTTCGCCAGTGCAGTGTTGCCAAATTAGCGACTTTGTCGCTATATTTAGCGACTTTTCAGACCCCTTTAGCGACGTTTTGTCAAAAACGCGACTAGCGACAAATCTAGCGACTTTTTCTGGTGTTATTAGAGACTTTTGGAGACTCGAACGTGAAAACACATATTGTTCTGCAGTTACTGTCCTCAGTGAGCAGCGGGTCCTGCCGTGAGCCCCTCCGCCGTCCCAAAGCACTCACGGGCGGTCAGTATCACAGTCAGTGTTGCCAGATTGGGCGATTTTCCACCAAAATGAGCGGATGTTGGCAGGGGAAAACACAATTTGGCAGGTGGACATAATTTGGGCTGGTTTGTAATCATTTTGGCAGCTTAAAATATAAATAAAAAAAACTATTGCTAAAGCAGGTGGAATATAAATAGGTCTACCTTCTCCCACCACATCCAACCCGTTGTCAAAAGTTTGATTGACAGGTTATTCTTTCCAGTCCAAGACACTGTTGCCACGCCCATCAATACACTGATTCATATGTTAGACAAGTGATTTGAGTTGAATATGAAGGTAAGCAAGTCTCGTAAATACAACCTCTCATATGTACAAGAGGGTAAACTTCAATTGCTAATAAGTTTATTTTTATTTACTTGCAGGGTTGTGTGTCCTATCATAAATAATGCATTTTACAAACTTGGTAGGCTACTTCAAAGACATGCAAGCAATAATAATTTGTCATTTATAATGTACTGTAATTACTGATCTGTACATTTTAAGATATTAATTTGTAGGTCATGATGGTGTAACTGGTTTATTATTTGTGAAATGCCAAACATCATCTGCTTATCCTGTGTTTTGGGCGTTTTTCATGCATTTTGGCTGAAAATTACTGTCGCAATCTGGCAACCCTGCCCAGAGTAGCTCAGTGTTGTGTTAAAAAAACAAAAACAAACCACGAATCAACAGAAGACAGTTCATTTGCAGTTCTAAACATATTTAGGGTGTTTTTACCCACTTTTTGTCTATCCCACGATGTTATTTCTCTCTTCTACAGCGTCAACTACACACAAAAGGACCTTATGCAAATTAGGCGATGACGCCATTTAGCGACTTCTAGCGACTTTTAGGACAGCCAATAGCTACTTTCCTTACTGAGGAGTTGGCAACACTGCGCCAGTGGCTGTTTAGTTTCCCTGATGTACAGTTCCCGGCAATCCTCCCGGCACCTAACAGCATACACTACATTACTCTGTTTGTGTCGAGGGACCCGGTCCTTAGGGTGAACTAATTTCTGGTGTAGCGTGTTCTGGGGTTTGAAAGCAACTGAAACACTGTGTTTGGAGAAAATCCGTCTCAATTGTTCTGCTACTCCCGCCACATACAGAATCACCGCTGGTTTGTGCTTAGGCCGCGGTTGTTCTTCTCCTTCCTTCGATCCACTGGAGCCGTGTTTGGGCATTTTAATTTACATGCTAAAATACTTTCCATCATTCCATGTTATATGGTCAGCTGCACAACCTGCACATTCCTGCCCTGTACATTTTATTTACTTATATTATAATCATCTATACGAGTATTAAACTACATTTATATACATATTGTTCAGTTTTCACACAGCATATATGCACATTGTACGTATATTTGCTACATGTTACTTACATCATTTATACTAGTCTTTCTTACTTTCCTTAGTATATATCTATGCTAAGCTAATCGCGAATGCTAATCGCTAATTGCTAACCACTACCACTACTAATCTAAGCTGACTGAGTGGTAACAAAACAAATATAGTGAAACCATACAAACAACAGATGAATAAAAATCTATTGTTAATACACGTTATAAATTTATTTCCTCAGCAGAGACTAGAATTTAATTTAATTTCACCATCAGTTAGCATCATAATTTACATGCTAAATCATTCACTTGCTCATTTACCATGCTGCTAAGTGCTATAATTATCGCATATTTTGTGCTTCAGTCACAGTAGAAATGTGCAGCTTACAATAATAAAGTTGAGACTCTTTGCAGCTATTCTACGATCCCAAAACTATTTGGACACCTGACCACGAGCTTGTCGGACGTCCCATTGTAAAATTAAATGTTATTAAAACAGAGTGACCTCCACTCTTCTGAGAAGGCTTCTCACAAGACTTGTCAATTGTCTATGGGAATTTGTGCCCATTCATTCAAAATATGACAGCATTTGTATGGCTTTAAGTCTCTGTTGATGTTCCAGTTAATTTCAGAGCTGTTAAATGGGGTTAAGGTCAGGGCTCTGTAGAGCTTGCTTTCTTTTGTGCACAGGGCAACAGTCATGTTGGAACAGGAAAGAGCCTTCCCTAAACTGTTGCTACAAAATTTGCAGCATAACATTTCCTTTATACAGTATAATTGGTTTAGTACAGCTGTTAGCAATTGTAGCTGAAACACATAAATTCAATGATTAGAAGGGGTGTCTCAATATAATAGCTTTTGGAAATATTGTGGGGCATTATGGGAAATGTAGTGCCTGTAGTGAATTTGCTGGGCAGGATAAAACTGAAAGCTTAATGACTTTTTATTGACTTTTTACCGCCATGGTTTTAGTGGAGAACAACAACAATTCATCACTAACGACCCCTCTGATGGCATCTATGTAATTTGAAAATATATATTCTGTACAACATTCAGTATAAATGGATTGTATTGGTTTTGCTGTTATAATTTAATACTCTGGTGACAAAAGCGCACGTGTCCTGCCTTCACAACAACATGGTGGGTGCATAAATGGGCTTTAAAGATGAAAGGTTCACCAATTTGTACCGCGCTCCACTTTTAAAATGCCAGTCATTCCCTCTAGCTACTTCCCTTCAGGAGTCACAAACACGCCGAGTGAAAAGTGGAGGACGCTTTGTTTGTTCCAGTGTGCTTTCAGTAACGACAGGCTAGCTGAGCACCCAGGACTTAAGTGCACAGACGTGATGAATGTTATACAGTCGTACCTTAAAACTTGAGTTTCAAGGTATTTTTTCTCATAAGGATGTTTGGGAAACCTGTTAATGCATCCATGGTCCCGTGGAACTGCAGATATTTTAGTCTCATGTAAAATAATGAGGTTGTTTTTGATGCTTATACACTGAAAATAACACAAATATAATATAAACACACTGCAATACAATTACAAACAGTTAAAAATCAATTAAAATACAATAAAAGCTGCACTTTAGCTTTACTTCTTTATTGTTTCATTATGCTTCTTAATCGTTGAGATGCTTGATCTTGGAATACCATATTCCGTTCAGCACCAGCGCATTCACATGAGACGCAACAAAACCACTTTTGCGCTGGCTGAGTGTGGCAGTGAACAAAACTTAGCGTGACTTATTGTAGTAAAACAGCGAGTGAGGAATGTGATTAGTGGAGGAACTTATGAGCAGTAATAATGAAGAGAAGTTTAGTGCTCCTGTCTCCTTCTTTTACTACATTAAACCACGTTAAGCTTTATTTTCAACCAGAAGCGTTTTAGACTCTGGGAGAAGCTGATTCTGATTCTCACAATTTCTCAGAAGCTCGAGCTGTAACACAAGTTTAAAAGTGAAACAGGGAGGAAAATCCAGATAAACACAGATACATGTGGAGCTGTAACCCTGGATCTGACGCTTATTCCACACTAATGCAGATTCAGCTCATATTCACACTTTGAGGAACAAAGCATGAGGCATTGTTTTAGTCGGCGGTGCAGTGAAAGTAGAAGTAAAGATGCTCGCGTTACTTTTATACTTATTTGTAGCAGTAAAATCTGGAGAAGCAGAAGCTAAGTAAGAGGAAACCAAACCGAGAGAAACTCAGCAAGGATGCCAGGAACCATTATTTGGATAAATTATCATCTATTAACAGCAGTGATAAGCTACGCTGTGTGTGAGTGGGTGGAAGAGCGACGATGTTGCCGCGTGTAGCTGTAAAAAAAAAGATTTTGCACAAAGACTTCATTAAAAACACAAAAAAACTCAGTACAGCACAAGTGCAAATAAATGACACAGATTTAAATTTTACATTACTGTACTTGATTACTGCCCACCACTGATTTGCACGCACTCTTAAAAACAATTATTCTTCAGTCAAGATGATGATTCATTTGCATGATTGCAAGTTGATGGTCGATGTGCTTTAAATAAAAATGGTTTTATGTGGTTTTAAAAGAGTTGTGACTGTTATGGTGTAACAACTGGTTTTTATACTTCATCTGACAGGCAAAATTCCTGACACCAGGCTAACCTGAGCTAAAGAGAGAAAACACAGAGACTGATCATTGAGGAATGTTTAATGCCATGCAACAGTGGCCGTTAAATCGAACTCTGTGCACACATTTACATTGATATTATCTACACCATTCATATTTCTGATATTTTATACTTTATTATTCCATGCCATATTGTCAGCTGCACATTTCTACCCTGTAAATCTTATTTATTTATATTCATATAATACCTGCTAAGTACATTTACATTTTCAGCATTTAGCAGACGCTTTTATCCAAAGCGACATACACAATGAGCGGAACACGATGAGCAATTGAGGGTTAAGGGCCTTACTCAGGGACCAACAGTGGTGGTGGCGGGGCTTGAACCGGCAACCTTCTGTTTACTAGTCCAGTACCTTAACCACCAAGCTATCACTGGCCCTTTAAAGTACCTTTACTACTAACTACAGTACACTTATATTGTTTTAGTTTTTATACTGTATTTAGGCACATTGTATATTTGCTACACCGTACTTACATCATTTGTATTAGTTTTTCTTTCTTTTCCTTACTATCTATCTATGCTAACTATCTATCTGATGTAAAAATATCACTGCACTTTGTACCACACTGAACTCTGTATTTTTTATAAATGTATCATCTCAGGGCCAGTGATAGCTCAGTGGTTAAGGTACTGGACTAGTAAACAGAAGGTTCCCGGTTCAAGCCCCGCCACCACCAAGTTGCCACTGTTGGGTCCCTGAGCAAGGCCCTTAACCCTCAATTGTTCATTGTGTAAGTCGCTTTGAATAAAAGCGTCTGCTAAATGCTGAAAATGTAAATCTCACCTGTATATACCTTCAGTATTTTGCAAGTTTGCACTACTTACACCAGCACAACAATAATGTATATGCTGTATATACTGTATCTGCTATACTTATATACTTTACTTTATTTATTCTCATTCATTACCCATTCAGATAGCTACTTTAGTCACCTTCCATTACTCTGTAAATACATATTAGTCTATACACTGTACAATCATCATTATCTGTTTAATATCAACATCATCTGTTTAATAGTCTTAATATTCTTATATGTCTCCTCACTTCACTTATCTGGTCACTTTTGCACTTTAACTGTAATATATGTAAATAATCTCTATCTTGCACTTCTGGTTAGATGCTCCTGCATTTCGTTGGCTTTGTACTCGTTTACTCTGCACAATGACAATAAAGTTGAATCTAATCTAATCAAACCACTAATGCTAATCACTAATTGCTAACCACTAAATGCTAACCAATACTAATATATGCTAACAAAACGGACAGAGAAATTAAACATACAAAATAATAAGAAGAAAGCTAGAGCTTAAAAATCAAATCTATTAGTCTTTCTTCCATTTTTTTTAACTATATATCTAGCTATCTATCTGTATATGCTATATCTATAACTGTTAATTGCTAACCAATACTGATCAAAGCTAACAACAGATGGAGTGCTAACAAAACAAAAGGACAGGAAAACCAAACGTACAAAATAATAATAAGAAAGCTAGAGCCTTAAAATCAAACTTTTAATAATAAATTTATTCCTTCAGCAGAGACACGACCGGAATTTTGATTCTTTAGTTTGACCACCAGTTAGCATCATAATTTACATGCTAAAATACATTCCATTATTGCTATTGTCAGTTGTCAGCTGCACAACCTGCACATTTCTGCCCTGTACATCTTATGTTCTTATCATCTATACGAGTATTAAACTACATTTATATACATATTGTTCAGTTTGCATACTGCATATACGCACATTGTATATTTGCTACACCTCATTTACATCATTTGTATTAGTATTTCTTCCATTCCTTACTATCTATCTATGTTAAGCTAATCGCTAATGCTAACCGCTAATTGCTAACCAATACTAATCTAAGCTGACAACAGACTGACTGCTAATAAAATAAACAGACAGGGAAACCAAACAAACAACAGATACAACAAGAAGAAAGTTAGAGCCTAAAAATCAAAATTTTTAATACACATTATACATTTATTCCCTAAACTGAGACTTTTGATTTAATTTGACCACCAGTGAGCATCATAATTTACATGCTTAAATGATTTAAATGATTCCATGTTGTATGGTCAGCTGCACAGTGTTAGGTTTTTAACATAACATCATTATTAAACATAAATTACATCCAGACCACATGGTCTATTGTTCAACATGTCGCCGGCTAAGCTCTCTCCCTGACTCCTACAGAAAGGGGGGGGAGGCAGAGCCCGGGGCTTGTTAGCACACTTCATTGGCTCCACCAGCAGTAAAGGAGGAGGAGCCTAGCTGAGTTTAAAAACTGGCGGGGAAGAGAGGCGCGGCCTCTTTCTTACGTGGTGTGTCTAGACTGCAGGAGTAAGGAGCGCCGGCCGGCTTAGATCTGATATATATTCACAGATTATTTTTACACTTAATAAAGTGTTTTAAAGAGTACTTTCTGGACTTCCTTCGACTGCTTTCTTCAGGACCTTTTGAACAAAAGATTTATCCTAACAACAGCCTGCACATTCCTGCCCTGTACTATTTACTTATTTATATTATCATCACCTATACGAGTATTAAACTACATTTATATACATATTGTTCAGTTTGCATACTGCGTATATGCACAGTGTATATTTGCTACACCTCATTTACATCATTTGTATTAGTATTTCTTCCTTCCTTTCTGCAGCTGACTGCTAAATGCTAACCAGTACTAATCTGACTAACAAACTATGTGCTAACTAAACAGTCAGACAGGGAACCCATACAAGGGTGATTCTTCAATTGCGGGCTCTTTTGACCATCTTAACTTTTGAAAAATAAAATTAGTAATAATTTAGTTTTAATTATGTGAAGATAATGCTCACATGCTTTACAGCAAAGACTTAATGATGGCTACAATTGAGCTTATATAGAATTTTAAGTGGCAGCAAAATGTCATTATGTTTTGGTAATGACGTGTTGCGGTAATGACAATTTTTACTTTTTTTAAGAAAAAAACTAGATAGGCCATGGATTTGCTAAAGCTAGTCAACAGCTAGTACAAGATGCACTTTAAATACATATAAATAACGTGTACTGTACATTTCTTTTTTTTTTTTTGGTAAAGTACTGCCGTACTGATGTAAATGGAAATGACGCTGAATAAATATACTCTATGATCAGGAGGAATACATGATTAAATTACTCACATTTCCAGACATTAAAATGTTAATCTTCTCTCATGGCTGGCATGTGCTTCCTTGCAAGTCTTTGTTTCCATGGTTACAACATAAACAAGTGTTACCTTCAAATGATTCCCTACAGAAACCGTACACTGTTGCGGTAATGATGATAATGCCGGGGACAGTAATATATTGCTCAAAAATATGCATAGGTTGTACAAATATGAAAAAAAAAAATACATTTTGTTTCTTTTTAAGTTATTATAAAACTCATATTGTGATTTTTATAATGAATTGATCACTTTTTAGCATTTTATTAGAGCAGAGAAGTTTTAAAGTCTGGGTTGGGGACAAGGCCAAAGTAGCAAAATATTGATGTTTAAATCATCATAAAAAATGAAAATCATAATTATTTTGGTATGTAATTTTTTTAGTTATGCAACGAATGATCTTTTTAATACCTGGAATATTTGTTTTGTATTTAAGTATTTTTAACACAAATTTATAACCTAGGGACGTAAAAGTTCCCCCAATTGAAGAATCACCCACAAACAACAGAAGAAGGAAGCTACAGAAAACACTTCACTAGAAAAGTAACAGAGAAATCAGGAACGAGGAACACAAACAGAACTCTGAACCATGAAGAGGCTGGAACACAACACAAGTAATCATAATCTATAATGCCAAACTCTGACAACAGAGCTGAGAAGGTCCTATATACTCAAACCAATCAGGGTAGAAATGTGGAACACTTGGGCATGATGAATCCGGTGGGTGCGGTGACTGTGGGTGTGGAAAATGAAAACACAGAGTCCATGTGCACCCCACAGGGAGGACTGGAACTGGAACTCTTACACTTTTCCTTTTTTGATTAATAATAACTGATGTCAGATGTCATAATGTTTTAATATATGCTATATAGCCTAAAGTATGTGAACATGCCTTGTAATTATAGGGTTCACTGATTGCTAAGAGGTGTAAAAATGACCTACATCAATGCAAACGTTCTTTTAACTGAATGGGTACGATTCGCATGAAGGGTTCTCACGGGGGGGTTTCTTTACATTTAATTGAGAGTAAAAAAGAATTACACATGATGGGACGGGAAAATCAATACGCTATTAGAATATGGGCGATTTCTCATGTTGCCATGTAAATCTATTTTAAACTACCTAGAGCTTATGTTGGGTCTTTGAAAATGGACACACATTTTATTTGCCCACCACAAAAGTGCAAAGGTCAACGGACAGCGCCTACACACAATTTCAATTCAGTTGTCCATGCAGATCTCGCTTGAATCCCTGCTTTCATGTGTAATACACCTAACTGACCAGCTTTGATCTAGACTTTAGATTCTTGACTATACAGTCGACCCTTGACTTACGAATGTAATTGGTTCTGAGGGGCTGTTTTAAGTCAAAATGTTCGTTAGTTAAACCTATTTTTCCCATAAGAAATAATGTAAATAAAATGAATCCATGCCAGACCTCCCAAACCCCCCCTTACCCCTAACCTTTCTAATGTCTTAAATGGTTGTTTTGTTATAAATACAAGTTTATTTTCCCTTAAATCTTAAATTATAGAATAGACATTCCTGAAATAAACAATAATAAACAACAATACACAGTAGTACTGTACTGTACATAAAAACACACACATCACATTTCAGTACAGTACGTGTACTTTACTATACACCATAATACATTTTCTTCTTTTTTTTATAAAATGTCCCCTTCCAAAGAACATCAGGAATCATGTCTGGAGTTGTTTCTCTCCGTGGCTGAGTGTGCAAACCACTGGGACCTGCTTCGGGCTCATTAGGTTTCATTTTTTTATGACAAACTTATCCAATGTTGACTGTATTTTGACAAAATATAAAGAAAACACCGGAAAAACACCATCCGCTATCTGAATGTTTGCTCACTGTATACATATACAGTATATATATATATATATACTGTATATATTTATATATATATATATATATATATATATATATATATATATATATATATATATATATATATATATATATATATATATATATATTAGGGCTGTCGAAGTTAACGCGATAATAACGCATTAACGCAATCTCAATTTAACGCGATTAAAAAAAATAGTGCCGTTAACGCAAATTCTATTGTAACCGACCGTTGTAGTGATGCACTCGCTTAATAAAGAAATAAATACACGCTATATTTACAAGTTGTCGGGAGCAGAACACTTTATTAACTCCTTCTGTCAGTGCGTTAGCCAAGCATGCTAATTACATGAACTATGGAAGGCCCAAAGGGACAAAACACACTCACTTCGTGTAGAAACGTCCATCAAACCATTCACGATACAACCACAGAAAAGTCTGTTACAATAACTACGCCTTTTTCCACCTAAAGCACCGCTGATCTACAATGTTTGCTGATTTTAACCTACAATCTGACATATATACGAAGCCAAGGGTCTCTTCTGGATAGTATTACTGCCTAGTATGTGAGTAAATAAAACTCCCTTACAGTTTTCTCTTGTCCCAGCAGTTTTTTAACATAAGTACATTTAGCATAAATGTGTTCACCATTTTAATTGTAACATTTCACTTAAAAATCCTTGTTTTCTTCTTTTTTTTAAAAAATGTGATTAATCGCGATTAACTATATGAAATTATGAGATTAATCGCGATTAAAAATTTTAATCGTTTGACAGTCCTAATATATATATATGTTTTTATGGTAAACGGTTCTAATTCACGTGTCGAACTCAAAGCCCACGGGCCAAATCCGGCCCGCCACGTCATTTTATGTGGCCCGTGAGAGCTTAAAAGACGTACAATTGTCTTAAAATACTGTAAAATCCTACATAAACTGCATCTCCCACCATGCATGCCAATTTTGTGACTTGCAAAGTGACCGCATCCACCACTAGATGGCAGTGTTTCTACATCAGCGTTTAACTGACGCGGTTTTCCAACAAGTGATGTTGAGAAATATTTACAAATAATCCCAAAATGTACAAGAAGAGAAAATTGATAATTTAATGAAAGATGTGAAAGTGAAAACAAGCTTGTGCTTCAGGAAGAGAAACCGGTACGTCTCTTGTGTTATGAGGCCGTGTCTGTGGTAAAGGAGAACAATATAAATGTGGATATACGTTATAAATATACAGAATAAATTTGAAATTTTGACACCAAACACAGAATTTATCCTCCAAGAAAAACAACAAATTGTCCAAGACTTAAAAGGTGACTGCAATCACAGCAGGATACGTTACAGTCGGCACTTTGAGGGCCACCATGATGCAGATGAGTTTGACACCCCTGCTCTAATTGGTTCCTTTCGCACCACAACCCCTACCCTGACTGTACTGTCTCTTGCTCTAAACAGACTGAGAATATTGCAGATTCCTTTCATCTTTTCCCAATATTATGAGAGGTAGATGGTGAAAGACCTAAATTATCTAATTGTTTTTTCTTTCTATGTTTTGTCAGTTAAATAAATAATCAAGAAATTTGGATTCTTCTTTTTGCAGCATTTTACGAAACGTCCCAACTTTTCTAGAAATGTGGTTTCTATTTCCAGTCCTGCAAGCGTGCAGATTCACCTCGCCCCCGCACTACTTAGACAGAGATTACACCGATTACGTCACCGCAGTTTTAGCTTACTAAGCTAACACAGTTAGCCTCAGGTTATTCAAATCGACGGGCTGATGCGGCACAACCCGCTAGCACGCCAGCTAACGTCTCCCTCCGTGTACCGAAAACGCTTAAACCGTCCCTGACGCCCCAATTTACAAATAAACCACACTCGTATAATTACACCTTCATACAGATTAAACATCAACGAGAATTTATTTATATTATAAATTGAAAAGAACTCCGTTGGTTGCTCCGCATTTCATTCGTTCGTCATGTTTGTAGTTTTTTGTGAGAAAAGTCGCGCCGCACTGAATGCTGGGATTGATCTTCAGCGCTGAGGAGGCGTCGGACGCTCCCTCGTCATTCAGTCAGATCATCACTCAGAATTAAGGCGCCTCAGTAGGAGCATTTTAAGGGAGCTAAGAATTTAGACACGCCCTCTTCTCAGGAGTGTATGTGAACCCACACTCTAGATGCCACGCATGCAAGACACATGTCTATACACCGATCAGCCATAACATTAAAGCCACCTCTTTGTTTCTACACTCACTGTCCATTTTATCAGCTCCTTCAATGTTCCTCAATGGTCAGGACCCCCACAGGACCACCACAGGACCACCACAGAGCAGGTATTATTTCGGTGGTGGATGATTCTCAGCACTGCAGTGACACTGACGTGGTGGTGTGTTAGTGTGTGTTGTGCTGGTATGAGTGGATCAGACACAGCAGCGCTGCTGGAGTTTTTAAACACCTCACTGTCACTGCTGGACTGAGAATAGTCCACCAAACAAAAATATCCAGCCAACAGCACCCCGTGGGCAGCGTCCTGTGACCACTGATGAAGGTCTAGAAGATGAGCGACTCAAACAGCAGCAATAGATGAGCGATCGTCTCTGACTTTACATCTACAAGGTGGACAGACTAGGTAGGAGTGTCTAATAGAGTGGACAGTGAGTGGACACGGTATTTAAAAACTCCAGCAGCACTGCTGTGTCTGATCCACTCATACCAGCACAACACACACTAACACACCACCACCATGTCAGTGTCACTGCAGTGCTGAGAATCATCCACCACCTAAATAATACCTGCTCTGTGGGGGTCTTGTGGGGGTCCTGATCATTGAAGAACAGCATGAAAGGGGGTAACAAAGCACGTAGGTATGGTATGTATGGTAAGTGGAGCTGATAAAATGGACAGTGAGTGTAGAAACAAGGAGGTGGTTTTAATGTTATGGCTGATCAGTGTATATTCTACACTAAAGCCCAGCCGTGGGCAGCTGATTTTCTTTTCCTTTATATTTGTTTTGTTTTTAGATGCCACCCCGGACTCACAGAGCGCAGGACAAACCGAGCTTAATGCAGTTTGTGCACCGGACTCCAGACCCAGACAGAAATAACAAGGTGCCAAAAGGAGCTGAGGGGATTTGTTTGATCCGCCGAATTGGGGTGACTGGAATTTACCAGCGCCAGGCAGAACGTAATAGAGCACAGAGCTGATAATGCATGCCAGGTTAGAGCTGCCCAAACGTATCAGCCCCTTCCCTAGCTCACCATTAGAGCCCTTTGTTTAACCACCACCAATCCTGGTGGGTTTTTTTCTTTCTATTCCCTTAACTGGCTTTCTCTGTAATCCATTTTCAGCCACATAGAGGTGAAGCTTTAAGATACAATTCTGTGTTGAACTAAACCAATTAAAATATATATACTGATCAGCCATAACATTAATCACCTCCTTGTTTCTACACTCACTGTCCATTTTATCAGCTCCACTTACCATATAGAAAAACTTTGTAGTTCTACAATTACTGACTGTAGACCATCTGTTTCTCTACATGCTTTGTTACCCCCTTTCACCCTGTTCTTCAATGGTCAGGACCCCCACAAGACCCCCACAGAGCAGGTATTATTCAGGTGGTGGATGATTCTCAGCACTGCAGTGACACTGACATGGTGGTGGTGTGTTAGTGTGTGTTGTGCTGGTATGAGTGGATCACACACAGCAGCGCTGCTGGAGTTTTTAAACACCTCACTGTTACTGCTGGACTGAGAAAAACCACCAACCAAAAATATATCCAGCCAACAGCGCCCCGTGGGCAGCGTCCTGTGACCACTGATGAAGGTCTAGAAGATGACCGACACAAACAGCAAGAATAGATGAGCGATCGTCTCTGACTTTACATCTACAAGGTGGAGCAACTAGGTAGGAGTGTCTAATAGAGTAAAAAGTGAGTGGACACGGTGTTTAAAAACTCCAGCAGCGCTGCTGTGTCTGATCCACTCATACCAGCACAACACACACTAACACACCACCACCATGTCAGTGTCACTGCAGTGCTGAGAATGATCCAACACCTAAATAATACCTGCTCTGTGGTGGTCCTGTGGGGGTCCTGACCATTGAACAACAGCATGAAAGAGGGATAACAAAGCATGTAGAGAAACAGATGGACTACAGTCAGTAATTGTAGAACTACAGAGTGCTTCTATATGGTAAGTGGAGCTATGCACATATGCATTTGCATGTATTTATTGAACCACCACTCTGTACAGTTCACCTTTAAAGACTTTATCCAGGTCTGATCTGGAGTAAACAAGACAAA
>NC_085995.1:40048818-40153818 GCF_030014385.1 Trichomycterus rosablanca
GTAAATGAGGAACCGAGAGGAACCGCTTCCAGTCTGCAAACAGACGCCAGCAGGCCTAAACCCACCGGGCATTTTTAATACCACCAGAGGTTCTCAGTTGACACTCAGATTCATATTATTTGCCCCCCTGCGTGACGCGGTGGATTATTAAAGGTCATAAAGCTGGTGGGATCCATCATGGCGCTCAGAACCTCTGTGTGTTTCCTCCACAGTGGGGTCATTCCGGCTCCATCCCTCACTCATCCCACCGCAGGCATCGGCAAACGTCCATGCCAGAATCGATGGGTGCCGGCGAGGCTGTTCTTCCACGGTTCCTCGCTCACGCCGGGCGGACGTGGAAGCTAAATCTCGCGGCCGCTCAGCACCTCAGCGACTCTGTAACAGACCGTATTTCAAACCGCTGCATACGGTAATGAGGAGCACCGCCGAGTCCTGGCCTTTCAGAGCAAAGGTCGGGCTAATTATCCGGCTCGGGGGGGCCGCGTGAGGATTTGTTTTGACAATGTGAGTGATTTCCAATGGAGCTCGTGTGTGTTGGTGGGATTCAGGTTCATAAAGTAAATGTGTTTTTACGTAAGAGCTGAATATTTTTAATTTTACTGTTGCCCCACAGCAAGAAGGTGCTGGGTTCGATTCCCAGGTGGAGCGGTCTGGGTCCTTTCTGTGTTTGGGTGTGGGTTTCCTCCAGGTGCTCTGGCTTCCTCCCACAGTCCAAAGACGTGCAGTCAGGTTATTTGGAGAAACTACAGAATGAGTGTGTGTGTGTGTGTGTGTGTGTGTGTGTGTGTGTGTGTGTGTGTGTGTGTGTGTGTGTGTGTGTTTTCTACCCTTCAGATGGTAGTTGTAGTTGGTAGTTGTTGTTGGTAGTTGTAGCTTAGCAGTGAATGAGTGAATGAACTGGTTATTGTGTGTTGTGTTCATTTGTGATGAATGGCTGACTGGTCCAGTGTGTATTTCTGATATGGGTGACAAGAATAAGTGCCTAGAGAAAATAATGGATGAATGAATAAATAAATTAATTAACAAATGGATAGATGGATGGATGAATAAATGAATGAATGAATTGATGGATGAAAACATGCCCATTCAGACTGTAGAAATGGATGGATGGATCAATGAATTAATGAATAAAAAATAAATTAATTAATGGATGAATGGATGGATCGATCAACAGATGAATGAACACATAAATAAATTAATGGATGGATGACTGACTAAATGAATGAATGAATGAATGAATGAATGAAAACCTGCTTATATTGGCTGTAGAAATGATGTTCTGTAAACATCTCTTGCTAACAGAAGCCTGGAGACACGTGGACCTAAATGAATGAATGAATGAATGAATGGCTTAATGGATGGATGAATGAATGGGTGGATTAATGAATGGATGGATGGGTGATTAGGTGGATGGATAGATGGATGGATGAATACATGAATAATTGAATAAATGAATGAATTAATGAATAAATTCATGAATGAGTGGATAGATGACTAAATGTAAATGTGAATGAATGAATGTAAACATGCTCATACTGACTGTAGAAATAACAACATTCTTCAGTAGGTGTTTTTCTGTAAACATCTCTTTCTAACAGAAGCCTGGAGACACGTGGAGCTGATGAATGAATGAATGAATGAATGAATGGCTGGCTTAATAAATAAAGACAATGAATAAATGAATGAAGACTGGAGCCTGGAGACAGGTGGACATGAATGAATGAATAAATGAATGAATGAATAAATGAATGGATGGATAAATGGATGGATGGGTGAGTGGATGACTAAAAGAATTAATCAATAAATGAATGAATGAATGAATGAATGAAAACCTGCTTATATTAATTGTAGAAATGAAAAAGTTCTTCAGTAAGTAAAGTTCTGTAAACATCTCTTTCTAACAGAAGCCTGGAGACACATGGACCTGAATGAATGAATGAATGAATGAATGAATGTTATCATGCTCATTCTGGCTGTAGAAATAAAATCATTCTTTAGTAGGTGAAACATTGTAAGTATCTCTAACAGAAGCCTGGATACTAATACATTAATACATAGATTAATGAATAAATGAATTAGATAAATAGATGGATGAATGAATGAATGAATAGATGGATGGATGGATGGACGGACGGATTATTAGATGGATGGATGAATGAATGAATAAGTGGATAGGTAGATGGATGGATGATCAACAGATGAATGAATGAATAAAGGAATTAATGAATGAATGAATACATAGATGGATGGATGGAAAGATTATTAGATGAATGAATGACTGAATGAATTAATGAATGAATGGATGGGTGGGTGGATAAATGGATGGATGGATAAAAGAATGAATGAATAGAAAGGTGGATGAATGATTGAATGGATGGATGGATGGGTGAGTGGATGACTAAAATAATTAATTAATAGATGAATGAATGAATGAATGGAAAGGTGGATGAATGATTGGATGGATGGATGGATGGATGAGTGGATGACTAAAACAATTAATAGATGGATGAATGAATGGATGGATGGATGGGTGGATGACTAAAATAATTAATCAATAGATGAATGAATGAATGGATGGATGGATGGATGAATGAATGGATGGGTGGAATAAAGGACGGATGAATGGGTGAGTGGATGACTAAAAGAATTAATCAATAGACGAATGAATGAATGAATGAAATGATGGATGGATGGATAAATGAATGAATGAATGGAATGATGGATGGGTGAGTGGATGACTAAAATAATTTATCAATAGACGAATGAATAAATGAATGAATGAATGGAATGATGGATGGATGAATGAATGGAATGATGGATGGATGGATAAATGAATGAATGAATGAATGAATGAATGGAATGATGGATGGATGGATAAATGAATGAATGAATGGAATGATGGATGGGTGAGTGGATGACTAAAAGAATTTATCAATAGACGAATGAATAAATGAATGGAATGATGGAATGATGGATGGATGGATGGATAAATGAATGAATGAATGGAATGATGGATGGATGGATGAATGAATAAATGAATGGAATGATGGATGGCTGGATGGGTGAGTGGAATGATGGATGGATGGATAAATGAATGAATGAATGAATGGAATGATGGATGGATGGATGAATGAATAAATGAATGGAATGATGGATGGATGGATGGATGGATGGGTGAGTGGATGAGTAAAATAATTTATCAATAGACGAATGAATAAATGAATGGAATGATGGATGGATGGATGGATGGATGGGTGAGTGGATGACTAAAAGAATGAATGAATGAATGGAATGATGGATGGATGGATGAATGAATAAATGAATGGAATGATGGATGGATGGATGGATGGATGGGTGAGTGGATGACTAAAAGAATGAATGAATGAATGAATGGATGGGTGGAATGAAGGACGGATGGATGGGTGAGTGGATGACTAAAATAATTTATCAATAGACGAATGAATAAATGAATGAAATGATGGAATGATGGATGGATGGATGGATGGATGAATGAATGGAATGATGGATGGATGGATGGATGGATGGATGGATGGATGGGTGAGTGGATGACTAAAAGAATGAATGAATGAATGAATGGAATGATGGATGGATGGATGGATGGATGGGTGAGTGGATGACTAAAAGAATGAATGAATGAATGAATGAACCTGAGAGCAGATCCGGCCGCTTGTTCAGCTACGTTCCCTCCAAAAAATCCTCATAAAGCCCAAAAGTTCAGCAGTGTTTCGGCCAGTCATGATCAAACATTCATCTCTAAATACGACCCCATCTTTAACCCTCCGCCCCCCCGCCGCCCCCCAGCACAGTCACACCGCGCCCCCCCCGAGAATCCCGAGCACTTTCAAGTCACATCAAAAAGCTCGGCTTCAAAAACCCAGACGAACGGAGGCCGACACGACAGCCGCCGGATCCGGGGCTGGAGGGCGGGGCGGGTACGAGCGAGGTGCTGGATATTTTCGGGAAGGTTCCGCACGCTAATCCCGTCGGAACGCAGCGGGCCTGAGGGAACGCCGCGGAAATGAAGGAATATCAGCCGCACGTGCAGGATAATCGTCTCTTTATTTTTATTTATTTGTTTACCAGTCAGCACTTAACAAATCAGTCTCGATACCCATCACCCCCGCCGAAGAATAACGTACGCGTCGGGGATTAGCGGCGGAACACCAGAGGCTACGTCGCTCCCTGATGTACGCAATTCATTTACAAATAAACTACAAGAGACCAAAGCAGTTTCGTTAAATTCTATTTTTTTTTTTTTTTAAAGCATAAGAAGTAGCGCTGTCGGGGTGGCAAACAAGAAGGTCCTGGGTTCGATCTCCAGGCGGGGCGATCCGGGTCCTCTCTGTGCGGAGTTTGCATGTTCTCCCCGTGTCTGTGTGGGTTTCCTCCGGGAGCTCCAGGTTTCCTCCCACAGTCCAAAAACGTGCAGTCAGGTTCATTGGTGACAATGAATTGTCCTATAAGTGAATGTGTGTGTCTGCCCTGCGATGGACTGGCGCCCCGTCCAGGATGTAACTGTGTGCCTTGCGCCCATTGAAAAGCTGGGATAGCATAAGCGGTTAAGAAAGTGAGTGAGTGAGGGTAGCGCTGTCGCCTCACAGCAAGAGTGGAGTGGAGTAATATCAATACACAAGTGTCTGATGTTCTTTTGACTGACTGACGGCACAAATCCCCACAGATACACTCCAAAACCTCTAAAAAATCTACATAGAAAAATAAACAGTGTTTTAGACATTAGACATTTTATTAGACATGGTTTTTAAGATGGGAAAATATATGCGCACCCTTTTAATTACTAGACGTAGGTGTTTCAGTAGGTATAACAGTTTGGGGAAGGTCCGGTAAACAGTTTGAAGCCATGAGTTTGGAGTCCTACCTCACTGAACACCATTGGGATAAATAAGAACGTCCTTTCCTTCAAGGATCAGCACCTGACATGATGATGTTGATGCTCTTTTGACTGAATCAGCACAAATTCCCACAGATCTACTACAAAGTCTTAAGGAAAGCCTTTCCTGAAGAGAGAGAGCAGCAAAGACGGTGACGATGGGGCGGGGTTGGGGATTAGGCACATCCAAATGAATGCCTTGTCCAACAAGCTCACTGCTTTCTTTTTAGTCCCGGCTTTTCCCACCCAGCAGACTAGCGGCCAGTGCCAGTTGTAGCCCAGAGGTTAAGGTGCTGGTTCAAGCCCCACCACTGCCAGGTTGCCACTGTTGGGCCCTTGAGCAAGGCCCTTAACCCCCAATTGCTCAGACTGTATACTGTAACAGTACTGTAAGTGGGTTTGGAAAAAGCATCTGCTCAATGCTGAAAATGTAAATGTCTGCTGCAGGCACTGCCAATCGACCTTAACCGGTAAACTAAGCTAACACAGTTAGCCTCAGGGTGTTCAAACCGATGAACATGCCAGTTAACGTCTCCCTCCGTGTACCGAAAACGCTTAAACTGTCCCTGATGCCCCGATTTACAAATAAACAACGCTTGTATAATTACACCTTTATACAGGTTAAACATCAATGAGAATTTATTTACATGTGAAAAGAACTCTGTTGGTTGCTCTGCATTGATTCGTCCGCCACGTTTGTCGTTTTTTGTGAAAAAAAAAAAAGTCGTGCCGCACTGAATGCTGGGATTGCGTTCAGCGCTGAGGAGGCGTCGGACGCTCCCTCGTTATTCAGTCAGATCATCACTCAGAATTAAGGCGCCTCAGTAGGAGCATTTTAAGGGATGTAAGAATTTAGACACGCCCTCTTCTCCGGAGTGTAGGATCACTAGCTTTTCAGACAGACTCAATAAGTCAATTTATTTATTTATTTATTTATTTATTTATTTATTTATTTATTTATTTATTTATTTATTTATTTATTTATTTATTTATTTATTTATTTATTAATGTATTTATTCATGTATTTATTATTTATTTATGTATTTATTTATGTATTTATGTATTTATTCATGTATTAATTTATGTATTTATTTATGTATTTATTTATGTATTTATATATTTATTTATGTATTTATTCATATATTTATTTATGTATTTATTTAGGTATTTATTTATGTATTTGTTCATGTATTTATTTGTGCATTTATTTATGTATTTATTATTTATTCATGTATTTATTCATGTATTTATTTATGTATTTATTTATGTATTTATTATTTATTTATGTATTTATTTATGTATGTATGTATGTAATGTATTTATTTATTTATTTATTTATTTATTCATGTATTTATTTTTGTTTTTATTTATTTATTTTTCAATTATTTATTTATTTATTTATGTATTTATTTATTTATTTATTTATTCATGTATTTATTCATGTATTTATTATTTATTCATGTATTTATTTATGTATTTATTCATGTATTAATTTATGTATTTATTTATGTATTTATTGATATATTTATATATTTATTTATGTATTTATTCATGTATTTATGTATGTATTTGTTCATGTATTTATTTGTGCATTTATTTATGTATTTATTATTTATTCATGTATTTATTTATGTATTTATTTATGTATTTATGTATTTATTATTTATTTATGTATTTATTTATGTATGTATGTATGTATGTAATGTATTTATTTATTTATTTATTTATTCATGTGTTTATTTATTTATTTATTTATTTATTTATTTATTTATTTATTTATTTATTTATTTATTTATTTATTTATTTATTTATTTATTTATTTATTTATTTATTTATTTATTTATTTATTTATTTATTTATTTATTTATTTATTTATTTATTTATTTATTTATTTATTTATTTATTTATTTATTATTTTCCATTGTTTAAAAGACCCATGATGCAAACCCTTCTTTATCCCATTAAGTCTGATGCCCTAAATGACCTGACCTCCTCTTGGGTCAGACAAATGACCCGGCTACAGTCAGAATCACTTCAGTCGAGCTTTCAGCATCACAACCATCGATCTGGTTAGTATTCAATACATTGCGTTCAGCATTTTCTATCATTAATTAATCATCGCCCCTTCCCCTCGCCCCGCCTGGCCTGCTGTATATAAAACCAGAGCATCTGCCCATCGTCTAATTAGAACAGTTCAAAAAAACGAGGTGCACTTATTTTATACTGCAGCATTAAAAGCGTCTCATTAATAAAAGTTCCACCTAATGTGACTTTGAGGAGGATTTTAATGCGCCCGGCTGTTTTGCTCGTATTAATATCGAGCGATTTAAAAACTCTTTTACATGAACCTGTTTAAACCTTCAGGCTGTTTGGATCAGATTCACAGAATTAATGATTCTCATAAAAATGAACAGAATGCTGATGAGATGATTACATCTGTAATTTAATCAGAAATCATCTTATATCACTGTATATTCTTCCCTGATTTAGGGGAGGGCTGCGGCACTAGCATTTGCCCACGGCAGTGTTACATCAGACAGTAGTGGATTTTTATAGAGAGTCGTAGTCACTGTGTGTTCCTTCATTATGTGTGTTGGTGCCTTCACCAGACAGCAGGGGTCGTTGTTTCAGGACGATCCTTTGTGTGAGTGTGTTCAGGGTGCGTTTAATTTAATTGTTAAGGCTCTGGACCAACAATAGTATTATTATTATTATTATTATTATTATTATTATTATTGTTGTTACTATTATTATATTTATTATTATTATTACTATTGTTATTATTATATTTATTATTATTACTATTATTATTATTACTGTTATATTATATTTATTATTATTATTATTATTATTATTATTATTATTATTATTATTATTATTATTATTATTATTATAATTATTATAGCAGCACAGAGGTAAGTATGCTTGTCCACTACTGCTGAGATCCAGGGTTCGAATCAGCCAGTCAGACATCCAAATGAACGTGATTGGCTAATGCCCGTAGTGGGGGATTGCCAAACCACCTAGCTATTGGGAGGTGCACTTGTCAGTGCACTCTCAGTGCAGGTCCCAAGCTCAGATAGAAATAGGAGGGTTGCGCTAGGAAAGGCATGGTGGGTGATTGCCGAAACAGCCTAGATTTTGGGATGTGTCCAGATAGAAATATCAGGGCTGAGTCAGGAAGGGCATCCGGGGTTAAAACTGTGCCAAGCTGGTATGCAATTCAGGACCAGATCCACTGTGGTGACCCCTAATTATGGGATATTATTATTATTAGTAGTAGTATTACTTTTTGTAGGACTTTGACTCCCTAAAATGTTTTAGGTTTTATAATTTACTCTTACTGATGTATGTAGGATCACTGCCATTCACTAGTGGGTTTCAGCCTTGCCTGTTATGTTTGGAGACCTTTCTAAATTCCAGGAATCGTTTAATAATACCATGCACTGTAGAGGGTAAAATGTTAACAATGTCAAATTTTAAGAATGGCTTGTTGGTTAAACTTGTTTTTAACTCTTTAATTATTGTGTGAAAGATTTTTTTTTGCAGACTGGTGGGTCCTTATCAAACATTGCAAATAAAGTGTAAAAGGTTTCTTTTATACCTTTATTTAATTTAATTTCATTTTATTTACTTTATACAATGTCCCTAGTCTTCCAATGTCCATGTCTTAAGTATTTTGTAGTGTTTTGTGGTCATAAGTTGCAGAATTTTGAGCGTTTATACTCTATTTAGAGAAGACAATGAAGTTGATGAGGTAAAATGTAATATCTCTGTATTGTTTTGGTTGAATTCGTACCATTTCCGGAAAAGCTGGGACGTTTTGAATCTTTATTTAACTAATAAAAGTAGACACTGATCCACTTTATTGTAGTTTGTAAAAAGAAATGCTTTGATTCCTGTAACACACCCAAAAAAGTTGGGACGGGGGCATGTTCACACCCCCGTGTTCCATCAGCGTTCTTATTAATGAGACTTTTTAATGCTTTAGGAACTGAGGACACTAATTGAGACTTCAGCTGCTTGTCAGTCTGTGATCGACGTCGTCCGATTCTCATATTTTTTTTAATAAAGGACGAAGAAGAATGCCTTTATTTGTCATATATACGTCTACACGTGTACGACACCCCTGAAGCAGACAGGGTTAAGAACCTTGCTCAAGGGTCCAATAGTGGCTGCATAGCAGAGCCTGGATTTGAACCAACAATCTTCTGATTGACGGCCCGAAGCTTCACCCACAAGACTACCACTGTCCCCTAGTATGGGAGATATACTACAGGAGACTATAATGTAGAGACACGTCTGATTCGTTCCCAAAAAAGACCCCAAATACTACAAAACCTGATGGAGAAACTGTCCCCGAATTCTTCACTTCTGATTTATTACGTTTTTATTCAGAGAGAAACGTATAGAGGAATCTTTGACCCCAGACTAAATTCCGCGCCGAAAGAATGAACCCCGGAGAAGCTTTTATAGCGCGAGATTGACTGGCAGGGAGGCTCAGTGCAGAATAATTGACCTTATTCACATGGGTGTGATAGAAGCTCGTCAGCCGTTGGTTTATTCAAAGGCCGTTCCGCAGAATCGGTGCCATTTCCGTCCCCAGGACATTATATGTATAAATGTACAGTGTATCACAAAAGTGAGTACACCCCTCACATTTCTGCAAATATTTTATTATATCTTTTCATGGGACAACACTATAGAAATAAAACTTGGATATAACTTAGAGTAGTCAGTGTACAACTTGTATAGCAGTGTAGATTTACTGTCTTCTGAAAATAACTCAACACACAGCCATTAATGTCTAAATGGCTGGCAACATAAGTGAGTACACCCCACAGTGAACATGTCCAAATTGTGCCCAAAGTGTCAATATTTTGTGTGACCACCATTATTATCCAGCACTGCCTTAACCCTCCTGGGCATGGAATTCACCAGAGCTGCACAGGTTGCTACTGGAATCCTCTTCCACTCCTCCATGATGACATCACGGAGCTGGTGGATGTTAGACACCTTGAACTCCTCCACCTTCCACTTGAGGATGCGCCACAGGTGCTCAATTGGGTTTAGTCCATCACCTTTACCTTCAGCTTCCTCAGCAAGGCAGTTGTCATCTTGGAGGTTGTGTTTGGGGTCGTTATCCTGTTGGAAAACTGCCATGAGGCCCAGTTTTCGAAGGGAGGGGATCATGCTCTGTTTCAGAATGTCACAGTACATGTTGGAATTCATGTTTCCCTCAATGAACTGCAGCTCCCCAGTGCCAGCAACACTCATGCAGCCCAAGACCATGATGCTACCACCACCATGCTTGACTGTAGGCAAGATACAGTTGTCTTGGTACTTCTCACCAGGGCGCCGCCACACATGCTGGACACCATCTGAGCCAAACAAGTTTATCTTGGTCTCGTCAGACCACAGGGCATTCCAGTAATCCATGTTCTTGGACTGCTTGTCTTCAGCAAACTGTTTGCGGGCTTTCTTGTGCGTCAGCTTCCTTCTGGGATGACGACCATGCAGACCGAGTTGATGCAGTGTGCGGCGTATGGTCTGAGCACTGACAGGCTGACCTCCCACATCTTCAACCTCTGCAGCGATGCTGGCAGCACTCATGTGTCTATTTTTTAAAGCCAACCTCTGGATATGACGCCGAACACGTGGACTCAACTTCTTTGGTCGACCCTGGCGAAGCCTGTTCCGAGTGGAACCTGTCCTGGAAAACCGCTGTATGACCTTGGCCACCATGCTGTAGCTCAGTTTCAGGGTGTTAGCAATCTTCTTATAGCCCAGACCATCTTTGTGGAGAGCAACAATTCTATTTCCCACATCCTCAGAGAGTTCTTTGCCATGAGGTGCCATGTTGAATATCCAGTGGCCAGTATGAGAGAATTGTACCCAGAACACCAAATTTAACAGCCCTGCTCCCCATTTACACCTGGGACCTTGACACATGACACCAGGGAGGGACAACGACACATTTGGGCACAATTTGGACATGTTCACTGTGGGGTGTACTCACTTATGTTGCCAGCTATTTAGACATTAATGGCTGTGTGTTGAGTTATTTTCAGAAGACAGTAAATCTACACTGCTATACAAGCTGTACACTGACTACTCTAACTTATATCCAAGTTTCATGTCTATAGTGTTGTCCCATGAAAAGATATAATGAAATATTTGCAGAAATGTGAGGGGTGTACTCACTTTTGTGATACACTGTATATGAAAATTGACTTTAAAATGCATTTTTTTAATTAAGCAAAGTGTCCTGCACATTGATCTAAATGCAAATTTAAGAGATATAATTTAAAACGTTAATAAAAAAAACCCTATAAGAAAAAGGTAACATGGTATTATATACACCTCCTTGTTTCTACACTCACTGTCCATGTTATCAGCTCCACTTACCATATAGAAGCACTTTGTAGTTCTACAATTACTGACTGTAGTACATCTGTTTCTCTGCATGCTTTGTTACCCCTTTTTATGCTGTTCTTCAATGGTCAGGATCTCCACAGGACCACCACAGAGCAGGTATTATTTAGGTGGTGGATCATTCTCAGCACTGCGGTGACACTGACATGGTGGTGGTGTGTTAGTGTGTGTTGTGCTGGTATGAGTGGATCAGACACAGCAGCACTGCTGGAGTTTTTAAATACCGTGTCCACTCACTGTCCACTCTATTAGACACTCCTACCTAGTCGGTCCACCTTGTAGATGTAAAGTCAGAGACGATCGCTCATCTATTGCTGCTGTTTGAGTCGGTCATCTTCTAGACCTTCATCAGTGGTCACGGACGCTGCCCACAGGGTGCTGTTGGCTGGATGTTTTTGGTTGGTGGACTATTCTCAGTCCAGCAGTGACAGTGAGGTGTTTAAAAACTCCAGCAGCGCTGCCGTGTCTGATCCACTCATACAAGCACAACACACACTAACACGCCACCACCATGTGGTTGTGTCGCGTCGTTGTCATGTTGGAAGGTAAACCTTTGCCCCAGTCTGAGGTGTTTTACTATGGAGTGGCTTCTGTCTGGCCACTTCTGATAGGTTCTACCATCTCCACAAGGATACGCCGGAGCTCTGTCAGAGTGACCCTCGGGTTCCTGCTCACTTCCCTGGATCGCTCAGAGCTTGTTCCAAACTTCTTCCATTTCTGAATGATGGTGGCCATTGTGCTCTTTGGGACGTGTAAAGCTGTAGCAATGTTTCTGTACCCTTCTCCAGATCTGTGCCTTGACACAATCCTGTTTCTGAGGTCTGCAGATGATTCCTTTGACCACGTGCCTTGGAGTTTGCTCTGATATGCACTGTCGACTGTGGGACTCCATGTTCTCCATGCTGCTATATTTTATGTATTTACGTACATGAATTCTTGGTTAAAAAAACTCAGTCCTGTTACTTTTAGTCCTGTTACTCATATGCAGCTCATCTTCCACTTAGAAACCTTGTAGATATTAAACACAGGTGCCTGAGATTGAACCAAAACACATTCTGAGTGGTTAAGTGTGTGTGTGTTACTAGATTCAGAGTTGAACAAAGATAAAACATGAAGTTTGGAGCTGGTTTGGAGAAAGCGCCTCCACGATCCTGATGAAATCTTCATGCTGGTGCATCTGTGTGGGAGTCTGAAAGAAACTGGTCTGAAGTCTCGTCCCCAAAAAGCCTTGATAAATAAAATGCGCTACGCTAACCGTCTTCTTCTTCAACTTCGCAGCCATGCGGGATTTCAAAGCGGCGTCTCTTGTGTGCATTTAAATGGAAAACGTCTGTTTGTTTACCCTCTCCAAAGTGGCAGACTGAGTGGATGCCAAGCATGAAAACTTCAGTGTCTTGTTCAGCAGACCGTGTTTGACTAAATGCATCATGCTGTGCTCTGAAATAATTGCTATTTTTATTTTTTAATAGCTGTACCATATTTATTTGGACAGATATATAAATGTCGGAGCTCTTTCGATGCCCTGGTCTTTTTTTCCTTAACATGCACGATGTGACCACTCGCCAGTTCACCCAAAATTGCAGCTTTTGATTCACAAATCTTCTGTCTTTTTTATTTATTTCTTTACTTTAATGCAAAGCATTTTTTTTCTTCACCCAGTCTGGCTCTTTTTACAAGCCTTTCAGGCGAGACTTGGCACCTTGGTGCTCTATATAGAGGGCACCACCATTCTATTCAGCTCCACGCTTCTTTCTGATTTATAAAATATGTGCAAAAACTTGGAGACGTGCTCTGCTTTAATATAAGCCTTATATATGTGTAGTCAAAAGTATGTAGACACCTGTAGATGGACGTACAGTCACAGCCTTACCTATTATGTTTGGAGACCTTTCCAAATTCCAGGAATCGTTTAATAATGCCATGCACTGTAGAGGGTAAAATATTCCAAATCTTTACCATGACTTATTAGAGAACTTGTTTTTAATCTGTTAAATTATCGTGTGAAAGATTTGTTGGCAAACTGGTGGGTTTTTATCAAGCATTACATCATTTTATCTTATTTTGGACATTACACAATGTCCATAGTCTTCCAGTGCCCATGTCCCAACTATGTAGGAATCTTTGTGGTCACCAGTTTTAGAATTTTAAGCTTATATATACAGTATAGAGTACACAATGAAGTTAAAAGAGTAATGTGTATTATAGTTGTATTGTTCTGGTCAAGGGCGGCATGGCGGCTCCATGGGTAGCACTGTTGCCTCAGAGCAAGAAGGTCCTGGGTTCGATCCACAGGTGGAGCTTTCTGGTCCTTTCTGTGCGGAGTTTGCATGTTCTCCCCGTGTCTGTGTGGGTTTCCTTCGGGAGCTCCGGTTTCCTCCCACAGTCCAAAAACATGCAGTCAGGTTAATTGGAGTGTGTGTGTGTGATAGATAGATAGATAGATAGATAGATAGATAGATAGATAGATAGATAGATAGATAGATAGATAGATAGATAGATAGATAGATAGATAGATAGATAGATAGATGGACAATATGAATATCTGGTCATGCCTTACAGTCTCAACAATGCTCCTGCAATTATTCCAGTCATTCATTAGCGAAGTCCTACGTGACCTGCTCCACGGGTTTCCCATCGTTTACGTTGATGGTATACTGGTGTATCCCAACCCCACTATATCTGATGTACTAAAACAACTCCTTTCCCACAAGTTGTATATCTATGTAGTGAAGTTTAAATTACATGTGTCTATTTCTTGGAGGAGAAGAAGGTTCAGGCAGTAAAAAACTGGCCCAAACCCAGAACCATCCAAGAGCTCTGAAGGTTCTCTGGCTTCACAAATCATTACTGAATGTTTACCTGTGACTTTAGCACCACTGGTGCACCTCTCACCCCCCTTCTCATGGATGATCCATGCTGACCCATCTAGTCATGTGTCCTACATCTCGGTGGATCTAATTAAAGAACGTTTTGCATGTTCTTCTTTTGGGTTTTTATTGGGTAACCCTGCATCCCCCTGTCTTCCAAAAAAGATGAAGTAAGTGGATTGGCTACTGAGTGTGTGGTGCCTTGTGATAGCTTGCTGTTCTGTCCAGAGTGTGTGTTCACCCTATATAATACTACTGTACTACTACTACTACTAATAATAATAATCATAATAATGACTTAGTCATGTGTCCTACATCACCAAGACCCAGTGAGAAAGAGATATTATAATCCCCACTCTTCAAATCTTCAAAGCCAAGGACCGCAAAGAACCTTCACTTTCTTTCAAAGCCATAATCAAACACTAGAACTTACAGAAATGAGGCATAAAACACCAAAGAAAAAGGCGAGAACAAAGCGAGCGTCCTGACAAAATAAAGTCTATTACTTATGTAAACAGAGAGACGTGCGCTGGTTAGCGGACAATTACTGAACTACTGGTCTTAGTACTCCTCTTAGTACACTTTTTTTCCCCCAGGTTTTGTCCATTAAATCTAAAATATGTTAAATGGAGGTCCGTTAAATCGAGGTTCCACTGTAGACACCTGGCCATGAACTTGTTGGAGATCATTATGAATATCTGGTCATGTCTTACGGTCTCAGCATTGTCCCTGCTTCACAAGTTTATCATGCTTTACATTGATGGTATTCTGGTGTATCCCGACCCCACTATATCTGAGGTACTAAAACAACTCCTCTCCCACAAGTTCTATATCTAAGGAGTGAAGTTTAATTACATGTGTCCACTGTTTTCTTCTTGGAGGAGAAGAAGGTGGCCTCAACCCAGAACCATCCAAGAGCTCTGAAGGTTCCTTGGCTTCATAAATTATTGCTGAATGTTTATCTGGGACTTTAGCATCATTGGCACACCTCTCACCCCCCTTCTCATGGGGTGCTTCATGCCGACCCACCTATTCATCTGTCCTACATCACCAAGACCCAGTGAGAAACAGATATTTTAAACCCCACTCCAATCTTCAAAGCCAAAGACCCTCAGAGAACCTTCACAATATAGTCTACTTCTCCAAGAATCTCAAGCAGAAACATTAAATGAACATGGGTAATCAGGAACTCCTGGCACATAAATTGGCACTCAAGAACTGGCACCATTGGCTGGTAGGGTCTCTTTATCTGTTCCACAAGGAATAGACCACAAGGAACCCCACCTTACCAAGCCAAGTAGAATCTTTTCTTCACCTAGTTCCAATTTACCAACTCTTCCAAGCTGTGGAGGGTGATGCCAAGGCCGTTATCACAATTTATACTGGTATAGGCCAAAAGTATATACACATCGTCAATATACCACTGTCAAATTGATAAATAAACATATTTCACTTACTAGCTTTGTGTAATGTAAGGATCTGTCATTGTTCCTGTCAGTCATTGATATGGCAGGAATGTTTTGAAATGGCAGGACCCCGCCCCTCAATTCATGGCTCCAGCCTTGGTTTAGACCCTCAGTGAGGCTCCAATAAAATAAATCACTCATATCAGTAGAGTAACGTTCAGGCGTGCAATCCTGCTAACACAGCAAGGGCATCATGCAGCAGACAGAGGCTGCCAGAGCTCACAGGGAAATTGAGTATATCTAAATTTGATGCAAGAAGGGAGGGAAGAAAAAAAGATTTAATGCAACAAACTCATTTACAGAACAGGCGCTGCATTTTCCATTTTAATAACAACGTCTCCAGAGGTTTATATTCAAATACTGCTGCGGATTGTGCACATTTCTCCATTTATTATTTATATAGGACGTCTGTAGGCTGCATCTATATGGAAATGAGAAACGGTTCGGGAAACAAGGTGGAACGCAGACGCAGAAACGAGTCGGAGTCTGTAAATTAGAGCTGCGACAGGACGTATGTTAGAGACGTGTGTGAAGGTCTTGGGATTTTATTGACTTGTATTTACATACATGGAATCATAGAATTTATTTTCTACCTGATTTATTTTATGAACTCAAATATTAGCGTGTTTGCATACTTCTCACCACATAATGTACACAATATGGCCAAAAGTATTTAGACACCTGACTGTGTGCTTATCGGACATCTCGTTTTAAAATCAAATGCTATTAAAATAGAGCTAGAACAACAGCCAATCTTCTGAGAAGGCTTCTCACCAGACTTTAAAGTATGTCTGTGAGGATTTGTGCCTGTTTAGTGAGGATGGCTGGGCGCTGATTGATCAGTTGATGTTCCGAATCATTCCAGAGCTTTTGAGTGGTGCTGAGGTCAGGGCTCTGTGCAGGACACTGGAGTTTCTTTATGCTGGAACAGTAAAGGCCCTTCCCTAAACTGTTATAATTAATTAAATACACCTGTTGTGGCTAAACACATGTATCAATAATTAGAAGGGGCGTCCCAATACTTTTGTCCGTATATTGTAAAAGTGAGCAGATTAAAGAAGCACTAAATAAACATGACTAAACAAACATTTCGGTGGCTGTAATTAAAGAAAGAGTTTTGCATGTTCTACTTTTGTCCATGTAGGTTTCCTTTGGATAATCCTGTGCCCTTCAGTCTTCCAAAAAAAGATGAAGTAGGTGAATTGGCATCTGTGAGTAGGTGAATGTGTGAGTGTGTTGCCTTGTGATAGATTGCTGTTCTGTCCAGAGTGTGTGTCCGCCCTATACAGTGTATGACAAAAGTGAGTACACCCCTCACATTTCTGCAAATATTTTATTATATCTTTTCATGGGACAACACTATAGAAATGAAACTTGGATATAACTTAGAGTAGTCAGTGTACAGCTTGTATAGCAGTGTAGATTTACTGTCTTCTGAAAATAACTCAACACACAGCCATTAATGTCTAAATAGCTGCAACATAAGTGAGTACACCCCACAGTGAACATGTCCAAATTGTGCCCAAAGTGTCAATATTTTGTGTGACCACCATTATTATCCAGCACTGCCTTAACCCTCCTGGGCATGGAATTCACCAGAGCTGCACAGGTTGCTACTGGAATCCTCTTCCACTCCTCCATGATGACATCACGGAGCTGGTGGATGTTAGACACCTTGAACTCCTCCACCTTCCACTTGAGGATGCGCCACAGGTGCTCAATTGGGTTTAGTCCATCACCTTTACCTTCAGCTTCCTCAGCAAGGCAGTTGTCATCTTGGAGGTTGTGTTTGGGGTCGTTATCCTGTTGGAAAACTGCCATGACTCCCAGTTTTCGAAGGGAGGGGATTATGTTCTGTTTCAGAATGTCACAGTACATGTTGGAATTCATGTTTCCCTCAATGAACTGCAGCTCCCCAATGCCAGCAACACTCATGCAGCCCAAGACCATGATGCTACCACCACCATGCTTGACTGTAGGCAAGATACAGTTGTCTTGGTACTTCTCACCAGGGCGCCGCCACACATGCTGGACACCATCTGAGCCAAACAAGTTTATCTTGGTCTCATCAGACCACAGGGCATTCCAGTAATCCATGTTCTTGGACTGCTTGTCTTCAGCAAACTGTTTGCTGGCTTTCTTGTGCGTCAGCTTCCTTCTGGGATGACGACCATGCAGACCGAGTTGAGGCAGTGTGCGGCGTATGGTCTGAGCACTGACAGGCTGACCTCCCACGTCTTCAACCTCTGCAGCAATGCTGGCAGCACTCATGTGTTTTTTTTTTAAAGCCAACCTCTGGATATGACGCCGAACACGTGGACTCAACTTCTTTGGTCGACCCTGGCGAAGCCTGTTCCGAGTGGAACCTGTCCTGGAAAACCGCTGTATGACCTTGGCCACCATGCTGTAGCTCAGTTTCAGGGTGTTAGCAATCTTCTTATAGCCCAGGCCATCTTTGTGGAGAGCAAGAATTCTATTTCTCACATCCTCAGAGAGTTCTTTGCCATGAGGTGCCATGTTGAATATCCAGTGGCCAGTATGAGAGAATTGTACCCAAAACACCAAATTTAACAGCCCTGCTCCCCATTTACACCTGGGACCTTGACACATGACACCAGGGAGGGACGACGACACATATGGGCACAATTTGGACATGTTCACTGTGGGGTGTACTCACTTATGTTGCAGCTATTTAGACATTAATGGCTGTGTGTTGAGTTATTTTCAGAAGACAGTAAATCTACACTGCTATACAAGCTGTACACTGACTACTCTAAGTTATATCCAAGTTTCATGTCTATAGTGTTGTCCCATGAAAAGATATAATGAAATATTTGCAGAAATGTGAGGGGTGTACTCACTTTTGTGATACACTGTATAATAATAATGATAATAATAATAATAATAATAATAATAATAATAATAATAATAATAATAAAACAATTAGATAATAATAATAATAATAATAATAATAAAACAATTAGATAATAATAATAATAATAATAATCAATTAAACAAAAACAATAACAATAATATAATAATAATAATAATAATACAATTAGATAATAATAATAATAATAATAATCAATTAAACAACAATAATAATAATAATAATAATAATAATAATAATAATAATCAATTAAACAACAACAATAATATAATAATAATAATAATAATAATAATAATCCATGGACTGAGACTTGAGACTGAGAGTGGAGTTTATACTCAGAAAACAGGTTATTATTTATTTTTAAAGAAAAGAAACCATTTATGTACACAATGAAATCGACATGCATTTACTTGTACTTTTTTTGCTTTTATTTTAATGAGCTCATTCAGAATAGAATGTATAACAAGATGCGGCCCATATAAACCAGCTCATACCAGTGATGTTCCTCTAACTTGAACTGGCTTGAGATTTGGAGACTTGCTGGTGGTTTCGAGTATTAGACTGTTCTTCCGCCCGAGCGTCAACCTGATTATTTGTCTGGTTGTATTAAAGTAGGGTAAGTGTTTAGGCTATTAAAAAGACATTGTTTGAACTTTGTCAATCAAGAAATTCACTGATATACTAATTTAAATAAAGTTAGCAACAAACATCAAAAGAACAGAGACGTCTACTAGATTTAATACACATAAGATTCTACAGGACGTCTTTTAGGCCACGAGTCTCCTGATGTTGTGCAGATGCCTTGACATTGCACAGCTGGATGGAAGCACGATGTTGTTGCACACAACTCAAAAAGTTTGATAAAATTAGGATCCTGGGACTCAGCGCAGCGCTGAAGCGATGAGTCTTACTGTCACAGTCGTGAACCCTGTACGTGCCAGGTGAGATGCCACGGTGTCTAGACGAGATGCCAATACATGACGATATTTGTTCCAGGCCTCTGTTGGGATCCCTGTGGATTCAGGGCACAGATAATATCATTCCACGGCTTTATTTGTAGGACAGGCTCCACCGGTGTCACCACGCCCAATCATCATACACAGGACATTTGGGGGGGTAAAAAAGGGAGGGGAGGAAGAATCCACTTATCGGAAGTTCAGTTAGTGAAAAGAATGGCCAAACTGGTTCACTCAAGGAACAGTGGGCACAGGTTCACTCTTCCCTGGCAAATAAAGATTGAGAAACGACAATGACCGTGTTGGACACCCCGTTCCAAAAACAAGGGCGTTAATATGGTGGCACCACGCCCTCTTTAATATCATGTCACGTTTTAACTACAATTTCTGTCCTTTACTCCGGTGTGGTCCTGACAGGAACCGGTTTACCCACCTGAGGTCAAAGCCTGCATGTTGAGATTGCTGTGCCAACAATGCTGCTCCTGCTAGATGTGACGGTATTCTGGCATGTCTGCAGAGGTTCCTGCTGAGTCTGGTTCCTCTCAAGGTTTGTTCCTGTCATTTTAAGGGCGTTTTTCCATTGCCTCTGTCACCCTCTGTTTGCACAACAACATTTTTTAGTCTGTCGGTCCTGGATTCTGTAAAGTTGCTTTAAGACGATGTCTATTATAAAAAGTGCTATATAAATAAATTTGACTCCACTTGACTCTTTTTAAAAGCAGTGACAGCCTTTACTCTTTTGGGAAGGCTTTCCACAATATATATACAGTATATATATATATATACAGTATATTGTTCTATAATATACATGTAGTTCTACAATTACTGACTGTAGTCCATCTGTTTCTCTGCATGCTTTGTTAACCCTCTTTCACCCTGTTCTTCAATGGTCAGGACCCCCACAGGACCACCACAGAGCAGGTATTATTTAGGTGGTGGATCATTCTCAGCACTGCAGTGACACTGACATGGTGGTGGTGTGTTAGTGTGTGTTGTGCTGGTATGAGTGGATCAGACACAGCAGTGCTACTGGAGTTTTTAAACACTGTCATTGCTGGACTGAGAATAGTCCACCAACCAAAAACAGCACAACACACACTAACACACCACCACCATGTCAGTGTCACTGCAGTGCTGAGAATCATCCACCACCTAAATAATACCTGCTCTGTGGTGGTCCTGACCACTGAAGAACAGCATGAAAGGAGCTAACAAAGCATGTAGAGAAACAGATGGACTACAGTCAGTAATTGTAGAACTACAAAATGCTTCTACATGGTAAGTGGAGCTGTATTGCGCCTCATATTTAATATCTTACAGAACATACTTGTTTTTGATGAAAATGTGCAGAATGGTTCAAATGAAACTGAAACAGGACTCGTGTCACGTTAGTCGATTAAAAATCGTTAGAGGATTCAAAATGTAACTACAGACCAAAACAAAATAGTAGAAATGAAAAGTAGATCATGTGTGGCGTATCGTAATATAAACGTTATTACAGGGTCAGTAATTTTAACTCTCCCGGATCTAATTAATCCACATTTAATCTGTATCGAAGGTGCCGAGCTTATTTAAAGTAAGCGGGTTTGATTGTAAGAGATATCACCACGGGACTCCGCGGTACTTTTAATTCAAACTTGATCCCAATCTTAATATAAGAGATAATGACGGCGGTAATTCAATCCGCCCCCCGAGCTCCTGCAGCTGCTGAGTAATTAACCCCTGACCGCCTAACCAGAAATACTCAGCTCCGCCGCACACATCACATGACCCGGATAAATGAATTATATCTAATGCAAATTAGTCTTGATTAGCGGAGATGGAGACGGATCCGATCCTGCCAGGATCAGGTCTCCGTGGTTTATGTTTATATAAAAAGAGGATGATGAAGATAGCTTAGGATCCTGCAACGAGGTCAGAAACGTTCCGCCGCCCGCACCGCCGCTGCCAGAAGACGGATGCTACTGATCTCTGGCTTCAGAGACGTGAAACCAGGTCGGGATTTCAAACATTTAAACACCATGTTGGATCAAAATCAAACCCAGGAGGGTAAAAGAAAGGAAAGTAGCTCAAACTGGATGTTTTTCCTGGAGCAGAAAGTTGGAGAAAATAGCTCAACACAGATCGTACTTCTCACACATGTAATATCAACAACGAACCCTCTGAGACTTTATTTTCATATAAAAAATATATATTAAATATTTACACACCCTTTATGGATAAAAATCCTGGTACACCCCTTCAACAATTGCTAACGTGTAATAAATACGCTTTAGACTTTGCAGCACCAGTTTAGGGAAGGCCCTTTCCTCTTCCAAGCTCTAAAAAACATAAAGAAAAGCTCGGTTTAAAAACCAAGAAACTCCAGCGTCCTGCACAGCTCTGGGATGAATCGGGACATCTACATCAGCACCAAGCCATACAAATGCTGTCATCTTTTGACTAAATGGGCGCAAATTCCCATACACAGACACTTCAAAGTCTTGTGAGAAGCTGTCTCAGAAGTGTTCTAGCTGGAAAGGTCACATGTGATGGCCAGCAAGCTCATGGTCAGGTGTCCCAATACTTTTGACAACATCAACAACAACATTAATAATAATGTCAATTCCATTTGAATTCATTGTATCAGCCAGTCGATTCTGGGTCACAGGGTCACGGTGGTCTGGTTCCATTGTGTCCATTGTGGGAGCTGGGCAGACAGGGCGCCAATCAATCACAGGGCTTCGGTCAGTGCCACGTGAATAACAGACCACTGTGCCAATCAAGCACACTAATAATAATAATTATAATTCCATTTTCATGTTTTACCACCACTTTATCATGGTCAGGGTCTGTATGTCTGTCTGGAGATGCCCCGACTGGTCAATAGCATCCACAGGGTTTGAAACCTGGATCCTGATAATAATAATAATAATAATAATAATAATAATATTAATAATAATAATACAATAATAATAATAATAAAATGATAATAATAATAATAACAACAATAATAATAATAATAATAATAATAATTAATAAAAATAAATAAATAATAATAATAACAATAATATTAACAATAACAACAACAACAATAATAATATTAATAATAATAATAATTTTTAACTATATTTTATAATAATAATAATTATACATAATAATTATATATTATTATTATTATTATTATTATTATTATTATAAACAAATCGTTCTCATTTAATATGCATAATTTTTCATGAATCGTTTTATCATTTTTGTACTTTATTTACATACATTTTGGGTAGATTTCAGGTTTTTTAAGAGAACAAAACAGAAAGTCTCACAATCACCCCGCAGCTCTTGAGAAAACTCTTCGAGACGGCGGCTGATTGCTTTTTGTATTGTGGGACCGCTTTCTTAAAAGTGCTGTAATCTTAGAGACACTTTTTTTATTATTATTTACGGTTGACAATCTCATCCCCCACCAGCCCTGGAATGAAACTCGTCTGTCAGGATCACAGGTCATGGCACCGGCCTTCTCCCCGGCGCTGTAGACGCCCCTGTCGCATGCCCTTCTGAACATGGAACAAACCACAGGGGTGTGATAGAGGGCACGGCATCAAGCATAGATCACTCACTTCACCTTTCTGGTCAGCATCTAATCACAAGCTGGAGCTGAGAAACTCCAGTTCAAAACCTGGAGAAAACGGGGTCGTTCTACTTACGCTGCACCAAAAATAGCGCTTTACTTTAAAGGCATGTTGGCTGCTGGATGAGATTAGAAAATAGTGCCACAACTTTTTAATTGTTTTGACGAGTCGTTACCTGTTTTACATAACAAGAGGTTTTCTAAATGCGCTTCATAGTAACAGAGTGCAGGTGCTAGACTGGCCTGCCTGCAGTCCTGACCTGTCTTCTACTGAACGTGTGTAGAGCGTTATGAAGCACTATATACAGTACATCGATTCAGAAAGAATTCAGTCCCCTTGATATTGTTCATACTTTGTTCTGTTGGATACCAGTAAGAGAATGCAGGTGCTAGACTGGTTTGTCTGCAGTCCCGACCGGTCTACTATTGAAAATGTGTGGAGCATTATGAAGCGCTATATACATTGATGAAAACCTTAAATTGTTGAGCAGCTGCAGTTGTTGTGTTGTGGACTAGTAAGAGAGTGCAGATGCTAGCCTGGCTTGCCTGCAGTCCGGATCTGTCTTCTGTTAAAATGTGTGGAGCATTATGAAGCACTATATACATTAATGAACTTAAAAAGTATTCAGACCCCTCGACCCTGTTCATGCTTTGTTGTGTTGTGGACTACTAACAGAGAGCAGGTGCTAGACTTGCTTGTCTGCAGTCCTGACCTGTCTTCTATTAAAAGTGTGTAGAGCGTTATTCAGCACTATATACATTGATGAATTCAGAAAATATTAAGACCCCTTGACATTGTTCATATGTTGTTGTGTTGTGGACTAGTAAAAGAGTGCAGCTGCTAGACTGGCTTGTCTGCAGTCCCAACAGGTCTTCTATTAAAATGTGTGGAGTGTTTTGAAGCACTACATACATGGATGAAAACTTTAAAATGTTGAGCAGCTGCAGTGTTAGACTGGATTTAGAAAGTATTCAGACCCCTTGACATTGTTCATGCTTTGTTGTGTTGTGTACCAGTAAGAGAGTGCAGGTGCTGGACTGGTTTGCCTGCAGTCCCGTATCTATTAAAATGTGTGGAGCGTTATAAAGCACTATACATTAATTAAGACCCCAACATGGTGTTACAGCGGATTCAGAAAGTATTCAGACCCCTCAACGTTGTTCATGATTTGTTCTGTTGTGTACCAGTAAGAGAGTGCAGGTGCTAGACCAGCCTGCCTGCAATCCTGATATGTTTTCTATAAAAAAAAATTTGTAGAACATTATAAAGCTCTATATACTGTACATCGATGAATTCAGAAAATATTCAAACCGCTTTACACTGTTCATGCTTTGTTGTGTTGTGTACCAGTAAGAGAGTGCAGGTGCTAGACCAGCCTGCCTGCAGTCCTGATATGTTTTCTATAAAAAAAAATGTGTAGAACATTATAAAGCTCTATATACATTGATGAATTCAGAAAGTATTCAGACCCCTTGACATTGTTCATGCTTTGTGTTGTGGACTAGTAAGAGAGTGCAGGTGCTAGATTGGCTTGTCTGTAGTCCTGAGCTGTCTTATATTGAAAATGTGTGGAACGTTATGAAGCACTACATGAATGAAAACTGAATTGTTACAGTGGATTCAAACTCCTCAACACCGTTCATGCTTTGTTGTGTTGTGGAGTAGTATGAGAGTGCAGGTGCCTGACCGGCTTGCCTGCAGTCCCGACCTGACCTTGTGTCAGTCCAGTGACGTTTCTTTTAAACGTATGTAAATCCTCTGACTTCCAGATGAGAAGTCTTAATGATTCAGAACTCGGTAAGAACTGGTGGAACTGGTTCCTCACATCGAGGCCTCAGTTCAGCGCAGCCGGGCGTCGGCGCTCGGTGCTTATTCATCAGTGCCAGCTCTCATTAGCATCACTTGAGCTAAAATCCATCCACCTTTGTGCCGCTTTTCCTCTCTCGCCGACTCGCCGCGGCCGATCAAACGCTCTGGGCTCCTGAGAGACGGAGACTCGTGTTACTTTAGCCTCGCTTCACACGCGAGGTACGGCAGTCATTGATTCGGCGCCGCTCCGTTCATCCTGGAATTCATTCTTTCCTCGGTTCTGATTGATCCGCTGAAATTGCTTTGATTTTAGCATGATTTAACGTGGATGTGCTTTGTGGCTCCGCTGGCACTCGGAATATGGACTGTCGGGTAGCGCTAGCAAAACCATGGGTAGCAAAAAGGCACAGAACGTGATATGCTAATGTGGGAAGTGCAGACTTAAAATATGTTTATCTATTTAAGACTGTGATTAGCCTTTTCAAACCAGGGTTGAGTGGCACCAATGCTGGGGGTTTGGGCGGTCTGGGGCTCTCACGTTTCGCCCCTGGTTTCTACCCCTGCAACCAGAACTGCCACCCCGACTTTAAACAAAGGGGCAGAGCTTGGGGGGTTCTAGGTCATAGATACTTGTAGTGATCAGGGATGTTTGGTTGCCATCGTTCTGCCGCTCTCATGCAATCACTCAGGTTTGTTGATAGTCCTGTGATGGTCTTTTGCTGACTGGTATGAGGTCTTGGCTTCTGGCTGCACCTGGTTTCGACCCCTGGAACCAGAACTGCCACCCTGACTATAAACAAAGGGGCAGAGCTTGAGGGTTCTAGGTCATAGAGATTTGTAGTGATCAGGGATGTTGGGTTGCTGTCGTTCTGCCTCTCTTGTGCAATCACTCAGGTTTGTTGATGGTCCTGTGACGGTCTTTCACTGGCCAGTACGAGGTCTTGGCTTCTGGCTGCACCTGGTTTTGCCCCTGGGACCATAACTGCCACCCTGACTATAAACAAAGGGGCAGAGCTTGAAAGTTCTAGGTCATAGAGATGTGTGGTGATCAGTGATGTTGGGTTGCTGGCTGCGCCTGGTTCTCTAACCATTACACCACACAGGGGCGTGTCGTGCCAGTTTTGGGATTTTAATGATTTCTGCCAGGCACTTGGGTGGCACAGCGGTATGTTACACTAGCCCACCTCCTCTGAGATTTGGATCTCTGCGGTGCTATCGGCCAGCCAGGCATCTACAAAGGCATTATTGGCTGTGTCTAGGGGGAGGAGATAGAGTGGATAGTCAAAGCTCTGCAGTGATAGCTTGGCAGTGGTAGGGCTTGAACCAGAAACCTTCTGATCAATAGTTCAGTACCTTAACCGCTAAGCAACCTCACCTTGTGCCTCACCTTTTAAAGCTTGCTCGACTTTGGACAGTGATACTTGTGGTACAACAATATACTATATATCTCAGCGATAAAACACACTAGCCCACCAGCACTAAAATCTCAAGCTCTCAAGTCTTGAGTCTTGCATCTCAGCTCTGCTATCAGCCGACCGGGCACCTACACAGACTCACGATTGGCTCTGTGTCTGTAGGGGGAAGGAAGAAATGGCTGAAACAGGGTAAAAGTGTGACTCCGCCCCCTGCCAGGTGAAAAGGAGCGATCATGGGTGTGGGGCGTGACAGCCTAGGCCACCACGATCAGGTGTGGGGGTGGCGGCAGTGACAAGAGAGAAGCTTCAAAGGTCCACGATTCAACTAGGTACAATAAATGAATGAATGAATAAATAAATAAATACATACATAAAAATAAATAAGTAAATAAATAAAAATAAAATAAGTAAGTAAATAAATAAATACGTACATAAAAATAAATAAGTAAATAAATAAAAATAAAATAAGTAAGTAAATAAATAAATACGTACATAAAAATAAATAAGTAAATAAATAAGTAAATGAATAAAAAATGAATATAAATAAATAGGTAAATAAATAAATAAAGTAATGAATGTGCTTGGCTTAAAAAAATAATGATTTTTATTATTTAGCTGTAGATTATTGTGATAATAAACATAAATTATAGAATAATACTGTTTTGTTATCTGTTTGTTTGTGTTTGGAAAAATAAATGAAGTTCACTTGAAATTCTGATGAGGTTTCTTTGATGTTTCTTGGGGCTTTAACCGCTTTAATTGTGCCAATGTTCAGCGGGCAGAGCTCAACGATTTCTGATTCTCGTCACACTGAGAGCAAATGAAATTCTGCAGCTCTTGAACGCGTCACACTTTACTGTAGAAATAAATAATGGATCAGAGGAACCAACGACTTAAGAATCACTCACTCACTCATTCACTCACTCACTCACTCATTCACTTATTCACTCACTCACTCATTCACTTATTCACTCACTCACTCACTAATTCACTAACTAACTCACACACTCACTAACTAACACACATTCACTAACTAACTCACTCACTCACTTATTCACTCACTCATTTACTCACTCACTCACACATTCACTCTCACACTCAAACATTCACTCACTCACAACACACTCATTCACTCACTCATTCAGTTACTCACCCATTTATTCACTTACTGTACTTATTCACTCATTCACTGATTCATTCATTCCTCACCCATTCACTCACTCACTCATTCACTTATTCACTCACTCACACTCACTCATTCACTCACTTATTCACTCACTCACTCACTCACACACATACTCAAACGTTCCTTCATCTTTATACAATACTGAAGTGCAAACTCAGTCACTCATTCATTCATTTATTCACTCACTTATTTACCCAATCACTCTTTCATACACTCACTTATTCAATCGCTTATTTACTCCCTCAATCACTTAATCATTCACACAATTGCACATTCATTCACTCCCTTATTCACTTAATCATTCTAACAATAACACATTCACTCACTCTCTTATTCACTTAATCATTCTAACAATAACACATTCACTCACTCTCTTATTCACTTAATCATTCTAACAATAACACATTCACTCACTCTTATTCACTTAATCATTCTAACAATAACACATTCACTCACTCTCTTATTCACTTAATCATTCTAACAATAACACATTCATTCACTCCCTTATTCACTTAATCATTATAACAATAACACATTCACTCACTCTCTTATTCACTTAATCATTCTAACAATAACACATTCACTCACTCTCTTATTCACTTAATCATTCTAACAATAACACATTCATTCACTCTCTTATTCACTTAATCATTCTAACAATAACACATTCACTCACTCTCTTATTCACTTAATCATTCTAACAATAACACATTCACTCACTCTTATTCACTTAATCATTCTAACAATAACACATTCACTCACTCTCTTATTCACTTAATCATTCTAACAATAACACATTCACTCACTCTCTTATTCACTTAATCATTCTAACAATAACACATTCACTCACTCTCTTATTCACTTAATCATTCTAACAATAACACATTCACTCACTCTCTTATTCACTTAATCATTCTAACAATAACACATTCACTCACTCTCTTATTCACTTAATCATTCTAACAATAACACATTCACTCACTCTTATTCACTTAATCATTCTAACAATAACACATTCACTCACTCTCTTATTCACTTAATCATTATAACAATAACACATTCACTCACTCTCTTATTCACTTAATCATTCTAACAATAACACATTCATTCACTCTCTTATTCACTTAATCATTATAACAATAACACATTCACTCATGCACTTACTCATTTACTCATTCATTCACTTTCTCAATCATGTAGTCGTTTATTCACTCACTCACTCAATAATGCATTCACTCAAACGCTTAATCAGAGAGAGAGAGAGAGAGTGTTACTGATCTGCTTTATTAATCATAATGAGCCGTCACTGCAGAACACGGATAAAAAGCTACAGAGGAAACGCACACGGCTCACTGAATCCTGAACCCGAGTACGCTATATGGTCAAATGTATTGGGACGCCCTATTCTAAACACTAAATTCATGTGCTGCTAACAGGTGTAATAAATCAATCATGTAATAATAATATTGGGGGTACGCGGCGCTCCCCTGGCATCTCCAGTTCCTGGTTTCATCTGTCAGCTCGCCAGCTGCTGGAGCGCGATTCACCACTCCAGAGAACCCACGAAGCTCCTAACAAACTGTCAAGCACTTTGTGACTATCCCAACACTTTGGGGAAGGGCTCTATTCATTTCTACATTTAACGGTTACTAGGTAAACCTTAAACTATCTGAAATATTCATTTGTTTATTTGACTCATGTCCTCAGAATGCTGATGGCTTTTATTGGCAGATACAAGTCAAGCAATAGACAGTTAAGGGCCTTGCTCAAGAGGCACAATGGTGGCAACTTGGGTGGTGGGGCTTCAACTGGCAACCTTATGATTACTAGCCTAGTACTTTAACCTCTGAGCTACCATTGCAAATTAATTTTGAGAAACATTATGAAAATGCTTGTATGCTTAAGAAAATAACAATAAATAAATAAATCAGTAAATAAATAAATAAATCAGTAAATAAATAAATAAAAAAAGTAAATAAATAAAAGAATTAATAAATTAATAAATATAAATAAATAAGTAAATAAAAAATAAAACAAGTAAATAAATAAATAAAATAAGTAAATACATAAATAAAACAAGTAAATAAATAAATAAAATAAGTACATATATAAATAAAATAAGTAAGTAAGTAAGTAAATACATAAATAAATAAATTCCCCCTCCTTTTTGAGGGCAGCCTAGCGGTTAAGGTACTGGACTAGTAATCACAAGGTTGCTGGTCAAACCCTGACGTTATTAGGATTTTAACGTCATGTTTTACACTTTTTGGTTACATTCATGACAGGAAACGGTAGTTTATCTTCACACAAGGTTCATCAGTTCACAAGGTTATATCAAACACAGTCATGGACAATTTAGTGTCTCCAATTCACCTCGCTTGCATGTTTTTGGACTGTGGGAGGAAACCGGAGCTCCCGGAGTAAACCCACGCAGACACGGGGAGAACATGCAAACTCCACACAGAAAGGACCCAGACCGCCCCACCTGGGGATCGAACCCAGGACCTTCTCTTAGACTGTATACTGTAAGAAAAATGTAAATGTCATCACATTATAAACATGTCACCACTAGGGGGTGCTGAATTTCTCATGTACAATGCAAACATGGTTGATCAGGAAAGCCTCAGTTGATGTTCCGATTCATTCCAAAGCACATAATTACCTTTATATGCCTCAGAAGGTAATTAGAAGTGGTGTCCTGATACTTTTGACCACGGTGTACTCGGGTTTAGGATTCAGAGAGCCGTGTGTGGTTCCTCTGTAGCGCCCCGCCCGTGTTCTGCAGTGACTGCTCATTATGAATAATAAAGCATCTCAGTAAATGATCACCCATCCACTCATTAATGCTCTTCATGCAGAAAGTAGGTCGAGCTCAGGAAACGCATCCAGCCGTCCGGTGCCGGAGTCGAGCTGTTCCTCGTTAGGAAGCTGATTCTGGAGAAACTGAAGCTTGTTTTACCTTTTAATCTGCGTGGAATTTGTAATGCAGGCACAGAAATCTAAAGAAAAGAGTCTAATGACCGGACGTGGCGGTCAGACGTGTCCGGCAGGCTGTTGATCACGCTGCGCCCGTGAATCATTAAACCTGCCATGTGGCATCTAAATGAGACGCCAAAATTATGTGGACACCCCTCCTAACAACATAATTTAGTTCTTTCTGCCACATAAAAATAATAACATGCTATTTTTTCTACTGGTCGCCTTGCTTATTTATGTATTTATTTATTTATTTTATTTTCATTTATTTATTTTAAATTAAATTTTTACTTTTTTTATTTACTTATTTTTATTTTTTATTTTACTTATTTATTTAAATGTATTTTATTGTTTTATTTTAATTTATTTAATTAATTTAAATTTATTTATTTACATTTATTTATTTACATTTATTTATTTACTTTTTTCATTTTAATGTATTAAAAAAAAAATTTTTTTTCATTTTTTATATGTTTATTTATTTTTAATTAATTTTTTTAATTAATTTATTTATTTATTTATCTATTTAGAGCTGAGATTCAAACTCAGACAGTTTAGGGGATAAACGATATATGATGTGCTTTTACCATTGTGGAACAGTTTAGGGAAGTCCCCTTTCTCTTTCAGCTCCATAAAGATGTGGTCCGACTAGTTGTGTGCAGAGGAGCTCCAGTCGCTTAACGCTATCCAACATCAGTCTGAATGGGCACAAATTCCCACAGACATACTCCAAAGTCTTCAAAGTGAGAAGTCTTTAAGTGGCTGTCGTTCTAGCTGAGAAGATCACACGCCGAGCCAACCGGTAGCAGAGCTGAGATTCGAACTCATACAGTTCAGGGAATTAATTAAATGCAGTTAACATTGTAAAACAGTTTAGGGAAGTCCCCTTTCTTTTTTAGCATGAGTACACCCCTGAGAACAAAGCGAGCTCTATAAAGACGTGGTTCGACTAGTTGTGTGCAGAGGGGCTCCAGTCCTGATAAACACTCAGTCTGAATGGGCACAAATTCCCACAGACACATTCCCTCCCAGTCTTAAAGAAAGGCTTTCCAGAAGATTGGATGGTATTAAAGCTACAGAGGAAAAGAGGGAGCATTTCAATGCAAACACAGACACTCACATTCAGGCGTCCCAATACTTCTGGCCATATTGTATATGTGTATAATAATTAGGGCACCAGCGGTGATAGATTAGCGAACGTCCTGCCATAGAAACAACCTCATTACGAGCAAATCTAAACCGCTGACCTTTCCTAGCTGCGAATCCACACCAAATACGCTCGGACTTTTCATTAGGGAATAAAAAAAACAACATTATCGGTATTTCCTAAATCAGACGTCAATTAAAGCGACCCGCCGCCGCCGAGCTTCTCAGGTAAAACTATTCGGCTTCGTTATCCTCTCCTGAAGGAAGCCGTGAGATCCGAGCCGGCGCTTTAGGGTCGTTATGGTTCTCGGTAAATGTGACTCCGAGCTCCGGTGTGAAGAGACCGAGACAGAAAAAGAAAATAAATAAATATATAACAGCGTTAGAGGTCGGAGGAAAGCGGTCGTGCATTTTTATCTCCCAGACTTCCTGTCTCCGCTGCTGATGTTGTTTTAATGCCACCGTTAAGTGATGCTCTAATATCCTGGATAAGATTTTCACACTTCTTTATAGTAGGATGTTAAAAATCCCTTTAAAAATCCCACTAAAATCTTATTTATAAACTCCAGGTAATTTACTTTCCTCCCTAAATGTTTATGAAATACTGTCATCATTTTAGCTTTCTTTCTTTCTTTCTTTCTTTCTTTCTTTCTTTCTTTCTTTCTTTCTTTCTTTCTTTATTATTTTTTTATTTTTTATTTATTCATTTATTTATCTATCTATTCATTCATTTATTTATGTATTTATTTATGTATTTATTTATGTATTTATTAATGTATTTACTTATTTATTGATTTGTTTATTTATTCATTTAGTTATGTATTTATTTATGTATTTATTTATTTGTTTATTTATTTATTTATTCACTTACTTACTTTACTTACTTACTTATTTATTCATTCATTTATTTATTTTGTTTGTGTAATTATTTATTTATTTATTATTATTATTATTATTTATTCATTCATTATTTATTTACTTACTTACTTACTTACTTATTTATTCATTAATTAATTAATTTTTAATTTTTTTATTTTTTTATTTATTTTTCATTAATCCCGGTGCAATTTATCACAGGATAAAACTCTTTATTTGTCTCAAGTCAAATTGCTTGATTACAAAAGCAACAAATCCACCTTCTGCATGCTTGCCCCATTATTCCCACACCACTCCTTCCATATTCTATTGCTGCTTGTGCACTAAACAGTCAAACGTATTTGGACACCTGATCAAAAACACGTGGTGTTAAAATAGACTGACCAACAACAGCCGCTCCTCTGAGGAGGCTTCTCACAAGACTCTGGACTGTGTCTGTGGGAATTTGTGCTCGTTCAGTCAAAACATGACAGAATTTGTACTGCTGGAAAGTATCACTGAACTGAACATCAACATGAGTGCCAAGCCGTACAAATGCTCTCATCTTTTGACCGAACTGGCACAAATTCCCATACACAGACATAATTTAAAGTCTTGTGAGAAGCTTCTCAAAAGAGCGGCTGCTGTTCTAGCTGAAAAGATCACATAGAGGTCAAACAGGGTCTGTCTGAGAACCTGGTGACCCACCCTGCTCCCCTACTACCTATCTGATCAGCTGCCTCAGTAGAGAGGATTCTAATAAAACCTGGAACTCTAAGGCAGAGCTTACTAAGCTAACACAGTTAGCCTCAGGACGTTCAAACCCGCTAGCACGCCAGCTAACGTCTCCCTCCATGTACCGAAAACACTTAAACTGTCCCTGACGCCCCAATTTACAAATAAACGACACTTGTAAAATTACACCTTCATACAGATTGAAGAAGTCATTCGGATTGAGTGACGAAACGTATCTCTGCAACAAACTTGTGTCCAGATGAACTGATTCAACTTTGTGGATTTGTGTACCTGGATTATTGAGCATGCATCAACAGACTTTATACAGATTAAACATCAACGATGATTTATTTACATGTGAAAGGAACTCTGTTGGTTGCTCCACATTGATTCGTCCGCCATGTTTGTAGTTTTTTGTTAGAAAAGTTGTGCCGCACTGAATGCTGGGATTGATCTTCAGTGCTGAGGAGGCGTCGGACGCTCCCTCGTCATTCAGTCAGATCATCACTCAGAATAAAGGCGCCTCAGTAGGAGCATTTTAAGAGAGCTAAGAATTTAGACACGCCCTCTTCCCGGAAGTGTAGGATGATGGGAAATGTGTCTGTGTAGAGAGATCACGAGATTTTCAGACAGACCCGGTGTATCTATTTTAATACAGTTTGTTTTTTTAAATAGGATGTCAGACAAGCTCATGCTCAGGTGTCCAAACACTTTTGACCACATAGTGTTATGAACCAAATTAAAATGCTTCTACATTAGTTCTCAGGACTCGTTTCCCCAAAAGTCTGAGTCTTTTTACACTTCTTTATAATGGGATGTTAAAAATACCTTTAAAAATCCCACTGAAATCTCATTTATAAGCTCCAGGTAATTTGCTTTCCTCCCTAAATGTTTATTAAATCCTGTCATCCTTTTAGCTTTCTTTCTTTCTTTCTTTCTTTCTTTCTTTCTTTCTTTCTTTCTTTCTTTCTTTCTTTCTTTCTTTCTTTCTTTCTTATTTATTTATTTATTTGTATGTATTTATTTATTATTTTACTTATTTATTTATATATATTTATTTATTTACTTATTTATTTATTTATTTATTCATTTACTTATTCATTTATTTATTTATATATTTATTTATTTAATTATTTATTTATTTACTTATTCATTTATTTACTTATTTATTCATTTACTTATTTATTTATTCATTTATTTATTTATTCATTCACTTATTTATTTACTTATTTACTTATTCATTTATTTACTTATTTATTTACTTATTTATTTATATATTTATTTATTTACTTATTCACTTATTTATTCATTTACTTATTCATTTAGTTAGTTAGTTATTTTCATTAATCTAAAAAGTCTGGGTCTCATCTGCTCATTTTCTCAAAACTTAAATAAAATAAAATAAAATAAATAAATAAATAAATGTTGAAAAGGTTAATGGTGTTATTGAGCGCTTGAATAAATGCGCCGATGCTATTTGACACTGATTTGAACTTTAGCTCAAACCCCACATAGATTCTGGCTGATCCGCTCGGATCGGACATGATCCACGGGGTGCGTCGATAATCGACTTTACATCACACGCGCCGCACACGACCCCCCCAATTTTCCTTCTTATTTAATCATATCCAATTCCCTGATCATATTTTTTCCTCTTTCGCAGACGCTTTTATCCAAAGCGACTTACAGCACTGTGACAGTATACAGTCTGAGCAATTGAGGGTTAAGGGCCTTGCTCAAGGGTCCACCAGTGACAACCTGGCAGTGGTGGGGCTTAAACCAGCTACCTTCTGATTACTAGTCCAGTATCTTAACCACCAGGCTACAACTGCCCTATAAATATATTTACAGTTTCTGCATTCAGCTGACACTTTTATTACAGTCTAAGCAATTAAGGGTTAAGGGCCTTGCTCAGGGGCCCAACAGTGGCCCTTGAGGCCTAGTAAAAAGAACCAGTGACCCTCTGCTTACTAGTCTAGTACCTTAACCTCTAGGCTACTACAGACCTCCTCTCCTGACTGCTTCTTTTCACCTGCACCGGATGGGTTCGTATGGAGATCCGTATCGCGCACGGAGAGTCACACACCGATCCCCATTAACCCCCGTCTCTGTGCAGCACCATCGATGAATCCCTACAGACTCCCTGCCTTGGATGAACCAATCGTTGTCTGTTTGGGGGCCTGGATGGCCGATAGCACAGCTGACCTTTATGGTACGACCCCTTTGTGTAATTTTATTGAATATGATTCACTACAGTTGGTGAATTATTATTATTATTACTATTTTTTTTTTTTTACTGTTAATATTATTTTTATTGTTGATATTATTATTATTATTATTATTATTTTTATTATTATTATTATTATTATTATTATTATTATTATTATTATTATTATTATTGTTATTATTATTATTATTATTATTATTATTATTATTATTATTGGCTAGTCGTTTTGGATAAAAGCATCTACTAAGTGCTGAAAATGTAAATTTAAGCCCTAATGCTACAAAACAGCCCTGATGCTTCCACCACCGTGCTTCACAGATGGGATATTTTAATATTCCAATAATATTTTAATCAATCTATTCACAGAAAACGTCCAAATTCTTGCATTTTCATTATTATTTATATATTTATTAATCAGAGCAAAGATTTAACGAGACGTCTGAGAGAGGAAAAATAATCTAGGATTTTAATTTAAATTATTTAAAATATTTGGCTCGTGTGTATTTTGGTTCCTTGCCTGTCTTGGCTCCGTCCATAAAGATCTGATTTTCATCAATGCTTACGAATTTATGAATTTAAAGCCCCGCCAGGAATCCGGCTGGATAATGTCCCATCACGACGGGTACGTGTGCGCCTCCCGTCAGCGCCGACGGTCAAAAGAGAAGAAAACAGCGTTCTCCAGCACGTACCACCCGCTTCCTCGTCCGTCTCCTCCGTCATCTCAGCCGTTCATCAGAGAGCCGCCGTATCGAACCAGGAAACGCGACAGAGGATGACGGAAAGCGGCGGCGCTCACGCTGCCGGAGACGCTCTTTGTTTCTGCTGGATGTGCAGATGCATACAATTATTCCCTGATAATCGTATCTGATTGGTGGAATCATTTTAGAGTTTTGCCAACTTTCAAGCTGCTCGTGCAGAATGGCGGCGCTCGGTTAATAATGACAAAGCGTGTGTGAACGGCATAATGAAGGCCTGAACCTTTATATATACAGTATATATACAGTGTATCACAAAAGTGAGTACACCCCTCACATTTCTGCAAATATTTCATTATATCTTTTCATGGGACAACACTATAGACATGAAACTTGGATATAACTTAGAGTAGTCAGTGTACAGCTTGTATAGCAGTGTAGCTTTACTGTCTTCTGAAAATAACTCAACACACAGCCATTAATGTCTAAATAGCTGCAACATAAGTGAGTACACCCCACAGTGAACATGTCCAAATTGTGCCCAAATGTGTCGTTGTCCCTCCCTGGTGTCATGTGTCAAGGTCCCAGGTGTAAATGGGGAGCAGGGCTGTTAAATTTGGTGTTTTGGGTACAATTCTCTCATACTGGCCACTGGATATTCAACATGGCACCTCATGGCAAAGAACTCTCTGAGGATGTGAGAAATAGAATTGTTGCTCTCCACAAAGATGGCCTCGGCTATAAGAAGATTGCTAACACCCTGAAACTGAGCTACAGCATGGTGGCCAAGGTCATACAGCGGTTTTCCAGGACAGGTTCCACTCGGAACAGGCTTCGCCAGGGTTGACCAAAGAAGTCGAGTCTACGTGTTCGGCGTCATATCCAGAGGTTGGCTTTAAAAAATAGACACATGAGTGCTGCCAGCATTGCTGCAGAGGTTGAAGACGTGGGAGGTCAGCCTGTCAGTGCTCGGACCATACGCCGCACACTGCATCAACTCGGTCTGCATGGTCGTCATCCCAGAAGGAAGCTGACGCACAAGAAAGCCCGCAAACAGTTTGCTGAAGACAAGCAGTCCAAGAACATGGATTACTGGAATGCCCTGTGGTCTGATGAGACCAAGATAAACTTGTTTGGCTCAGATGGTGTCCAGCATGTGTGGCGGCGCCCTGGTGAGAAGTACCAAGACAACTGTATCTTGCCTACAGTCAAGCATGGTGGTGGTAGCATCATGGTCTTGGGCTGCATGAGTGTTGCTGGCACTGGGGAGCTGCAGTTCATTGAGGGAAACATGAATTCCAACATGTACTGTGACATTCTGAAACAGAGCATGATCCCCTCCCTTCGAAAACTGGGAGTCATGGCAGTTTTCCAACAGGATAACGACCCCAAACACAACCTCCAAGATGACAACTGCCTTGCTGAGGAAGCTGAAGGTAAAGGTGATGGACTAAACCCAATTGAGCACCTGTGGCGCATCCTCAAGTGGAAGGTGGAGGAGTTCAAGGTGTCTAACATCCACCTGCTCCGTGATGTCATCATGGAGGAATGGAAGAGGATTCCAGTAGCAACCTGTGCAGCTCTGGTGAATTCCATGCCCAGGAGGGTTATGGCAGTGCTGGATAATAATGGTGGTCACACAAAATATTGACACTTTGGGCACAATTTGGACATGTTCACTGTGGGGTGTACTCACTTATGTTGCAGCTATTTAGACATTAATGGCTGTGTGTTGAGTTATTTTCAGAAGACAGTAAATCTACACTGCTATACAAGCTGTACACTGACTACTCTAAGTTATATCCAAGTTTTATTTCTATAGTGTTGTCCCATGAAAAGATATAATAAAATATTTGCAGAAATGTGAGGGGTGTACTTACTTTTGTGATACACTGTATATGAACTAGAGTGATGTCCAATTCTTAATCCATAGGGTTTAATATGATGCCGCCACCCTTTGCAGCTATAATAGCTTCAACTCCTCTGGGAAGGCTTTAACAAGGTTTAGGAGTGTGTTTATGGGAATTTTTGACCATTCTTCCAGATGTGCATTTGTGAGGTCAGACACTGATGTTGGACGAGAAGGCCTGGCTCTCTAATTCATCCCAAAGGTGTTATATCTATCGGGTTGAGGTCAGGACTCTGTGCAGGCCAGTCAAGTTCTTCCACACCAAACTCTCTCATCCACGTCTTTATGGACCTTGTGCTTTGTGCACTGGTGCGCAGTCATGTTGGAAAAGGAAGGGGCCATCCCCAAACTGTTCCCATAAATTGTCCTGATGAAGCATTAAGAGTTCCTTTCACTGGAACTAAGAGGCCGAGCCCAACTCCTGAAAAACACCCCCACACCGTAATCCCCCCTCCACCACACTTTACACTCGGCACAATACAGTCAGACAGGTACCGTCTCCTGGCAACCGCCAAACCCAGACTCGTCCATCGGATCGCCAGACGGAGAAGCGTGATCCGTCACTCCAGAGAACACGTCTCCACTGCTCTAGAGTCCAGTGACGGTCTGCTTTACACCACTGCTTGGTGATGTGAGGCTTGGATGCAGCTGCTCGGCCATGGAAACCCATTCCATGAAGCTCTACACACTGTTCCTGAGCTGATCTGAAGGCCACATGAAGTTTGGAGGTTTGTAGCGATCGACTCTGCAGAAAGTTGGTGACCTCTGCTCACTATGTTCCTCAGCATCCGCTGCCCCGCCCTGTCATTTTACGTGGTAACACTCGGTGGCTGAGTTGCTGTCGTTCCCAATCACTTCCACTTTGTTATAATAGCACTGACAGTCGACTGTGGAATATTTAGTAGTGAGGAAATGTCACGACTGGACTTGTTGCACAGGTGGCATCACGGTACCACGCTGGAATTCACTGAGCTCCTGAGAGCGACCCGTTCTTTCACTAATGTGTGTAGAAGCAGTCTGCATGCCGAGGTGCTCGGTTTTATACACCTGTGGCCATGGAGGTGATTGAAACACCTGAATTCTATGATTTGGATGGGTGAGTGAATACTTTGGGCAATATAATGTGTATATATATACAGTGTATCACAAAAGTGAGTACACCCCTCACATTTCTGCAGATATTTAAGTATATCTTTTCATGGGACAACACTGACAAAATGACACTTTGACACAATGAAAAGTAGTCTGTGTGCAGCTTATATAACAGTGTAAATTTATTCTTCCCTCAAAATAACTCAATATACAGCCATTAATGTCTAAACCACCGGCAACAAAAGTCAGTACACCCCTAAGAGACTACACCCCTAAATGTCCAAATTGAGCACTGCTTGTAATTTTCCCTCCAAAATGTCATGTGACTCGTTAGTGTTACTAGGTCTCAGGTGTGCATAGGGAGCAGGTGTGTTCAATTTAATAGTACAGCTCTCACACTCTCTCATACTGGTCACTGAAAGTTCCAACATGGCACCTCATGGCAAAGAACTCTCTGAGGATCTTAAAAGACGAATTGTTGCGCTACATGAAGATGGCCAAGGCTACAAGAAGATTGCCAACACCCTGAAACTGAGCTGCAGCACAGTGGCCAAGATCATCCAGCGTTTTAAAAGAGCAGGGTCCACTCAGAACAGACCTCGCGTTGGTCGTCCAAAGAAGCTGAGTGCACGTGCTCAGCGTCACATCCAACTGCTGTCTTTGAAAGATAGGCGCAGGAGTGCTGTCAGCATTGCTGCAGAGATTGAAAAGGTGTGGGGTCAGCCTGTCAGTGCTCAGACCATACGCCGCACACTACATCAAATTGGTCTGCATGGCTGTCACCCCAGAAGGAAGCCTCTTCTGAAGTCTCTACACAAGAAAGCCCGCAAACAGTTTGCTGAAGACATGTCAACAAAGGACATGGATTACTGGAACCATGTCCTATGGTCTGATGAGACCAAGATTAATTTGTTTGGTTCAGATGGTCTCAAGCATGTGTGGCGGCAATCAGGTGAGGAGTACAAAGATAAGTGTGTCATGCCTACAGTCAAGCATGGTGGTGGGAATGCCATGGTCTGGGGCTGCATGAGTGCAGCAGGTGTTGGGGAGTTACATTTCATTGAGGGACACATGAACTCCAATATGTACTGTGAAATACTGAAGCAGAGCATGATCCCCTCCCTACGGAAACTGGGTCGCAGGGCAGTGTTCCAGCATGATAATGACCCCAAACACACCTCTAAGACGACCACTGCTTTATTGAAGAGGCTGAGGGTAAAGGTGATGGACTGGCCAAGCATGTCTCCAGACCTAAACCCAATAGAACATCTTTGGGGCATCCTCAAGCGGAAGGTGGAGGAGCGCAAAGTCTCGAATATCCGCCAGCTCCGTGATGTCGTCATGGAGGAGTGGAAAAGCATTCCAGTGGCAACCTGTGAAGCTCTGGTAAACTCCATGCCCAGGAGAGTTAAGGCAGTTCTGGGAAATAATGGTGGCCACACAAAATATTGACACTTCAGGAACTTTCACTAAGGGGTGTACTCACTTTTGTTGCCGGTGGTTTAGACATTAATGGCTGTATATTGAGTTATTTTGAGGGAAGAATAAATTTACACTGTTATATAAGCTGCACACAGACTACTTTTCATTGTGTCAAAGTGTCATTTTGTCAGTGTTGTCCCATGAAAAGATATACTTAAATATCTGCAGAAATGTGAGGGGTGTACTCACTTTTGTGATACACTGTATATATAGTATTTATTTGTGTACACAGTACAAACAAAAAAGGCTCCTAATTTAGGATAACGAGTGTCACTATTTGGCCGAGAGAGTCGATAGTCTGGGGATTCGGTCGGACATTGCCATGACGGTAATAATGGAAAACAGAGATGCTTGTTTTGGCTGGACGGTCTCGGTAGCCAAATTCTCATTACACACACAATCTGTTCTGGAGGTCAAACAGGGTCTGTCTGAGAACCTAGTGACCCGCCCTGCTCCCCTACTGCCTACCTGATCAGTTCCTCAGTAGAGAGGATTCTAATGCAACATGGACCTCAATAAGGCAGATTATTTAGACGCACTACTTGGACAGAAACTACTTTAAGCTTACTAAGCTAACACAGTTAGCCTCAGGATGCCAGCTAACATCTCCCTCCGTGTAAGTATTCGGATGCCTGATCATGAGCTTGTTGGACCTCTGTTACCCCTTTTCCACCGACGTGGATCCGGCTTCGTTCCGGTTCGCGAACTTGATGTTTCCACCGAAACAAAAGAAGTTCCAGACGGTGAACTAGCGTCTAATCTGACACCACAGGATACTGGGTTTTTCAGCGCGAACCGTGACGTCATCTGTGGGCGCGTCAGAGTGTCGAGGTTTGGGTGCTTTTACATGAGAAGCTGCAAATTCCCACAGACACGCTTCAAAACCTTGTGAGAAGCCTTCTCAGAAGAGCGGCTGCTGTTTGGGGTCGTGGTGGGTCTGGTTTCCGGTTTTCTGCTCTCAGAGGAGCAGGAGTGGAGACTGTTCTTGTCATTCTGAGCATTTGAATGCTATAGTGCGTTTGCACAAAAGCCAGGGCAGAAAGTCAGACTAGAGGTTACGTTAGCGTGTACAAACGTTAGCATGCTACACTGGGGTACGTTTTTAAAACAGACCAGAAAAAGCTTTTAGAGAAATGATCCTTGGTGGGTTCAAATGGACAGAGACCGGGCCAGACTGGCACTCCGGCACTCCGGTAAATGGGTACAAAAAGCCTCTCGGCCTGACCGTGCCCCCTCCGTGCCCGCGCCACCACCTGGCTAATTCAATCGGCGCTGGGGGCTGAAGTTACCGGATTCCAGCGGAGTCGGAGGAAATCGCATTATCAGCTAAGTGGCTCTCGTTGGTCCTCCGAGGGTCTGAGGAGCTTCCAGCGGCTCCTCCGGAGGACGGGAGGGATCGCGTGAACCACGAAATGCTCCGGTTATTCGATAAGCGCGGCGCGGTGAGCGTCTTGGTAAACGCGCTGGCGCTCCGTACCTTCCTCCAGCCGTCGCCGCAGTATTGATGACAGCGGATTCTATTTATAGAGCAAAACTGGGGCAGCGATGATGCGCTGGTGTGATGATAAAATACATCGTGTGGTGAAAAGTATTGGGAAGCCACTTCTATTTATTCATTCTAATGTATTCAGCAATAATGATCGCTAACAGGTAATAAATCAATCATATAAAGATACTTGTGCGCAGGTTGGAACAGGAATGGGCCTTCCCTAAAGTGTTGCTGCAAAGTGAGGCTTATAATGACATGTGGTCTTAATAGCGCTCTGCTGCCACGCCCTCAAAATGCCCCTCAACCCAAATAATACACGATATGGACAAAAGTATCCGTTTAAAGCCACCAGATGTCTTTTTTGTGCCAACTTGTTGACCAGGCCCAACAATGGCAACCTGGCAGTGGTGGGGCTTGAACCACCGACCTTTCGATTACTACTCCAGTACCCTAACCGTTAGGCTACAACAGCCCTAAACAAAACACAATGGTACATAAACAGAAAATGAACTTGTGCATGAACGCTCCCTTGTGGAGGCTTTATGTGACACCTTGTAAACCACAGTGGGACCAGATCGCCATCATTTTAATTACGTAAATATATTTCGTTGTGTGTTTTAAGTTGATGCGTTGTTCGTGTTGCCTGTGTCACAGTAAAAATCACAGACAAAATGTGGTGGGTCGCTTGAAAAAAAATAAAATGGAAAACACCCTGAGCTGGACGATTAAAATCGATACTTGCTCATTTCGGAGATGAGCAGACACGCCGTTGTGTCTCGCCGGGGTAGTTCCTCCGGCGTGACCGTCACTTTCAGGACGTAATGCGTCCTCCGGGATTCTCCGCTTCTCGATAAACGCGGACGTTAAAGCTATACAAATAAATACGTGACACAAACGGAGTGGTCGGCTAGCCGTACCGGAATCCGCCGCACAAAGAGAAGCCGGGACGCCGCGGCGCCTGATGATGCCCGATGAACCGTGTCATTTTCGGTGATTTACGGATTGATAAATAAATGAAGATTTCGATGCTTCTACGCTGAGCGGCGAGACAAAGAGCGCCGGAAGAGCCAGGAAGCTCTGAAGCGGCGCGGGCGATGTAAATCAGGCGGCGTTTGTTCGAGCGGGCGCTCGAGTGCCTCTCGCTTTTGTTTACGGAGGGTCGGGAGTTTGGGTTCGCAGCTGTGCGTTCGGGGTTTCGATTGCACCCCGCGTGTGGATCTGGCAGGAACGCCGGCCGCCTCCCGAGGGAGATGAAATACGAATCGAGTCGGAGCTTTTCAATGAGGAAGTTCGCCGCTTTCAATTACTTAAAACTTCACAAGGCCACATTAGAAACGAGGATGCACACACACACACACACACACACACACACACACACACTCCTCTATACACCCTTTTACACACAATGAGAACGCATTTAGAAATGAACAAGGTGCTTTCAAGAACCCAAATATATCCCCACATGCTCTCACAGGGGTGCTATCGATACCACACACACACATGTAGTTCTACAATTACTGACTGTAGTCCATCTGTTTCTCTGCATGCTTTGTTACCCCCTTTCACCCTGTTCTTCAATAATCAGGACCCCCACAGAGCAGGTATTATTTAGGTGGTGGATGATTCTCAGCACTGCAGTGACAATGACATGGTGCTGGTGTGTTAGTGTGTGTTGTGCTGGTATGAGTGGATCAGACACGGCAGCGCCGCTGGAGTTTTTAAATACCGTGTCCACTCACTGTCCACTCTTTTAGACACTCCTACCTAGTCGGTCCACCTTGTAGATGTAAAGTCAGAGACGATCGCTCATCTATTGCTGCTGTTTGAGTCGCTCATCTTCTAGACCTTCATCAGTGGTCACAGGATGCTGCTCACGGGGTGCTGTTGGCTGGATATTTTTGGTTGGTGGACTATTCTCAGTCCAGCAGTGACATTGAGGGGTTTAAAAACTCCAGCAGCGCTGCTGTGTCTGATCCACTCATACCAGCACAACACACACTAACACACCACCACCATGTCAGTGTCACTGCAGTGCTGAGAATGATCCACCACCTAAATAATACCTGCTCTGTGGTGGTACTGTGGGGGTCCTGACCATTGAGGAACAGCATGAAAGGGGATAACAAAGCATGCAGAGAAACAGATGGACTACAGTCAGTAATTGTAGAACTACAAAGTGCTTCTATATGGTAAGTGGAGCTGATAAAATGGACAGTGAGTGTAGAAACAAGGAGGTGGTTTTAATGTAATGGAGATACTAAAGTTCCCCTTTTGTGTAGTGAATCGTACCCACCTCAACCCTGACCAGGATAAAGCAGTGGTTAAAAACACAGTAATTGAATGAATGAACTATGGGGATCTCAAATCAATCTTTTTGGGCACAAATTACCACAGACACACTCCGAAATCCTGTAGAAAGCCTACAGTTTGGGAATGTGATCAAGGTCATAACCAGGCGTCCACATACTTTTGACCATACAGCGTTTGTCATGGTACACGGCTCTGTTTTCCTTTGAGAGATGAAGCTCCATATCATGATGCTCCCACCTCCGTTCTCAGCGTGTGTGTTTAAACAGGATTTCCAAATCCCAACAACACTGCTGCACCTGCTACAATCGGACCAGAACTGCATATCACTATGTTATCACCATGGTAACGTTATACCAGTGCTGAGAAAGGTCCGCCACACACACGTTATCTGGTCGGTAGGATCCTAGGGTCGGTCCCTGGGGTGCAGATGAGTTACAGTCAGTGATTGTATACCCACTAACCTCTCACTCCAAGCTCAGACAGACAAACTGAAGCCACCAAAAGTATTCAGACACCTGACCGTAAGCTTGTCGGACGTCCCATTTCAAAGTAACCTCAGTTACTTAAAGTCAGAAGATGATGATGACAGATCTTTTCAGATAGATTGATAGACGCACCTCTGAGAGGGCTTCTTGCAAGACATTGGAGTATGTCTGTGGGAATTTGTGCCCATTCAGTCAGATGATGGTGATAGATCTTTTCAGCTAGAATAGCCGCTCATCTGAGAAGCTTCTCACAAGATTTTGAAGTATGTCTGTGGGAATTTGTGCCCATTCAGTTAGATGATGACAGATCTTTTTAGCTAGATTGGCAGACTCTCTTCTGAGAAGTTTCTCGCAAGGTTTTGGACAATGTCTGTGGGAATTTGCGCCCATTAAGTCAGATGACGATGATGATGATGATGATGACAGATCTTTTCAGATAGATTGGCAGACTCTTCTGAAAAGGCTTCTTGCAAGACTTTGGAGTATGTCTGTGGGAATTTGTGGCCGTTCAGTCAGATGATGACAGATCTTTTTAGCTACACTAGCAGACTCTTCTAAGAAGGCTTCTAGCAAGACTTTGAACGGACACAAATTCCCACAGACATACTCCAGTCAGATGATGACATATCTTTTCAGCTAGATTAACAGACTCTCTTCTGAGAAGCTTCTCACAAGATTTTGGACAATGTCTGTGGGAATTTGTGTCCATTTAGTCAGATGACGATAGATCTTTTCAGCTAGACTGACTCTACTGACTCTTCTGAGAAGGCTTCTAGCAAAATGTTGAACGGGCACAAATTCCCACAGACATACTCCAGACATACTAGTTCCAATTCATTCCAGAGCTGTTGAGTTGAGCTGAGGTCATTACAAAGCTCGTTTTGTGGAAAGGTGTCCCAATACTTCTGACTATATACTCTAGGTGTACCTGATACCGTAGACGTTCTTTGCGAGTGTCTGTAAACATCAGGATCACACGTTACAGCATTCATGCTACGTTTTCCCGCGCGCTCGCTAATTCGGCGGCGCTCAGAGGCAAACATCGCATTATTTTGCATTAGCGCGCATTAGCGAGCATTAGCGCGGCGGCTGTGGCATTCGCAGCGTTTTGAATATTACGCACGCCGAACAAACGAGCAGGTCGTGAAATGAACCCGGCGCTGACGTGAACGGCGGCGGTGCTGCCTGCAGGAGAGCTGATGAGGAACCGACCATCAGAAATCATTCACACTACAGTAGGCATGCCAGTCATGCCAGTCATGCCAGTGAGACGCCGCTCCTCTCTCCTCGTGTTTAAAAATGCTGCTCCACACGCCCAACATGAAAAGCAGCGTGACGAATGTAAATTAAATTTTTGTTCATTTTCTGTCCGTTTCGGCTCTTCATCCCCACTGTGGAAGATGAAAGTGAGTGGAAATGCGTCAGTGGGAGCCTCACCCGTCTCACCCGCCTTACCTGCCTCACCCGTCTCACCCGCCTTACCTGCCTCACCCGCCTCACCTGCCTCACCCGTCTCACCCGCCTCACCCGTCTCACCCGCCTCACCCGTCTTACCCGCCTCACCTGCCTCACCCGTCTCACCCGCCTTACCTGCCTCACCCGTCTCACCCGCCTCACCCGCCTCACCCGTCTTACCCGCCTCACCTGCCTCACCCGTCTCACCCGCCTTACCTGCCTCATCCGTCTCACCCGCCTTACCTGCCTCACCCGCCTCACCTGCCTCACCCGTCTCACCCGCCTCACCCGCCTCACCTGCCTCACCCGTCTCACCCGCCTTACCTGCCTCACCCGTCTCATCCGCCTTACCCGCCTCGCCCCCATTATTTTTAATACAAGTTTAAAACTGGAAACATTTTTAGATCCGGACAACATTTATTTATTTATTTTATTTTTATTCAAATTGAAGCGCACAGCCGACTTTATTATTATTATTATTAATCTTTTTTTTTTTTTTTTATTCATTTATTTTCTATCTATCTATCTATCTATCTATCTATCTATCTATCTATCTATCACTATTATTATTATTATTATTATTATTATTATTGTTATTATTACTGATATTATTATTATTATTATTAATATTATTATTATTATTATTAATCTTTTTTTTTTTTTTTTTTATTCATTTATTTTCTATCTATCTATCTATCTATCTATCTATCTATCTATCTATCTATCTATCTATCTATCTATCTATCACTATTATTATTATTATTATTATTATTATTATTGTTATTATTACTGATATTATTATTATTATTATTAATATTATTATTATTATTATTACTGATATTATTATTACTAATATTATTATTATTATATTATTATTATTATTACTATTATTGTTTATTTGTTTGTTGTTTATTGAATAAAATAGAAGATTATTATTACAATTTCTATTTTTTTGCATTTTTTATTTTTATAATTGTTAATAATTATTAATATTGTAACAGCAATAATAATAATGCTATTGGTACTTTTTTACTGCTATTTTTATTTATTTATTTATTGATTGATTGATTTATTAATTTATCTATTTATCTATGTATTTATGTATCTATTTATTTATTTACTTATTTATCTATTATTTATTTATCTATTATTTATCTTTTATTTATTTATTTATTTTTATAGAACACCTTTATTTGTCATATATACATCTGCACATGTACAGTAAAATAAAATTATTTGTCCGTGTATCCCAGCTTGTTTGTAAGCTGAGGTCAGAGCGCAGGATCAGCCATTGTACGGCGCCGCTGGAGCCGAGAGGGTTAAGGGCCTTGCTCAAGGGCCCAACAGTGTCTGCATAGCAGAGCTGGGATTCAAACCCGTAACCTTCAATTGATAGCCCAAAGCTCCACACACTAGACTACCACTGTTTACAAATGAGTTGTGTTACTGCACTGCACCCAGTGATTCCGGGGAAACTGGACCCACAGTGACCCTGACCGCTTGTCACTTTAATAAAGACCAGATCAATGTGGACAGAAGTATTGGGACGTCCCTTCTAATAACTGAATTCATGTGTTTCAGCCACAACAGTTAATTCATTCATTTATTTATTCATCGTCTGTTTTATCCTGGTTTATCCTGGTCAGGGTCTCGGTGGGTCTGATTCTTTCGGCGAAAGGCAGGTGACACAGTTGTAAGGCTGTTTGTAGCCTAGTGGTTAAGAAGCTGGATTGGGCACAAATTCCCCGAGAGTCTCCAGAGAAGCCTTCAAAGAAAAGCGACTCTTTTAAAACAGCGTCCAAAACCCGCCGGACCCCCGGACACCAAGTGCATGATTCTTTTATTACTCTGAATAAAAAACAACATGGAGACACTTTAATATTTATTTACTTTCATTTCCAGTCTCGCTCAGATCCCAGTCCATCCCCAAACCACTAAACAGAAGATCCTGGCTGGATTTTAACGAGTCTGCAGTAAAAGTGACCCATTTTAGATATTTCATCAAAAAGGAACGATATTAAAATTTATCCCCCTTACAAACTCCATCTGTCCTGATTTAGTTCTGATTCACGGAGGAAACTTTGCGGACGACTAAATATTTTATTGTTTTTATTATTTGGAAGGAGATGAAGGCGGCAGGGTGGCGTAGAGGGGTGCCTGCCTTGTGGAGTGTGTGGAGTTGGTATGTTCTCCTTGTGTCTGCGTGGGTTTCCTCCGGGAGCTCCGGTTTCCTCCCCCAGTCCAAAAACATGCAGACAGGTTAGTTGGAGACACTGAATTACCCTGAGTATGTGTGTATGTGTGTGTGTGTGTGTGTGTGTGTGGCAACCGTGTACCGTGACAGTACACATTTTCAGGGCCTTGCTCAGGGGCCCAAGAGGAGCAACCTGGCAGGGGTGGGGCTTAAAGCAACAACCTTCTGATTATTAATGCAGCTTCTTAACCGCTTGGCTACAAATGCCTTTCAACAGCCTTACAACTGTGTTTCCTGCCTTTCGCCCAACGGATCGGACCCACAGAGACCCTGACCAGGATAAACCAGTATAAACCAGAATAAACCAGGATAAAATAGACGATGTTGGTCCTTCATTTCCAGAGGAGCATCCCAGTAGACTTTGGAACATGAGCTCTGGGGTTTATTTAATTTAGGCACCAGTAATGATCAATTAGGGCAGGCTCACAGTCGGACTTCCGATTCATCAAATGAAGCATGAATAAGGTGATGAATCGGGACTTACTGTATACACTATATGGACCGTCACCCCGCCCCGTAGAAGCCGCCGACACGGGGGCGCGTTCCGAGGGACTGGACGTCTCGATCCATCAACCCGAGGCCCCCGCTTTCCTCAGAAGTTATGGCCGTACGAGACATTGTTTCATCCGGAGAGGGAATCAGCGGTGAAAGACAGTGAGCACAAATTCCCACAGACACACTTCAAAATGTTATAGAAAGGTTTCCCAGAAGAGTGGACGATATTATAGCTTCATTCAGTCAATGACTAACGCTCTGCAAAAATGGTCCCCAGGTCCCCATAGTGCCGTTCTTCATTCGATTCCCCAGACGTCAGACGCTGCCCTTCGCCGTACTTCACATCAAATTTTTAATACAATTTTATTGTAAACACAAACGCCGGCTGCTTAGCACCGAACCAAACGAATCATCACTAAACCCTCCTGAACTGAGCTCACCTCACGTCACCTCCCTGCGGCCTGTCGGACGACCGAACAAACTCTCCAGGCTCCCGGTATTGATGGGTCACGGTCGGCCATCCGTCACCCCGCCCCGGAGAAGCCGCAGACACGGGGGCGCGTCCGGGTCGGCGGTTCCGAGGGGCCGGACGTCTCGATCCATCAATCCGAGGCTCCGGCGTTCCTCAGGAGTTACGGCCGTACGAGACATTGTTTCATCCGGAGAGGGAGTCGGCGTCTGTCGGGGGCCGGCGGTGAACCGCGGTGATATGTTCATAAAAGGAGCAAATGGACTGTCGCTCTCTGACCCTGCGGAGGAGTTATTGGCTCTGGCAGCGGGCAGAGAGAGAAAAACGGCTTCTGCTCGGCGTCTGGGCATCGCCGCGGAGACGGAGGCACTTTAATTGAAAACGCGCGGTGGCGGCGATATACACGTTAAATAGAACTATTTTTAAAAAGCATTACGACCTTATATATGTTTTATAAGTGGATTTTATTGAGTATGAGCTAAAGTCTGTGTTTTTTTCCGATGATTTAAAGTCGCAGGGGGTCGACAGGGGGGATGGGAACAGATTTCTACCCCCCTGTGTTGGTATGAAGTGAAAATATGTTATAAATATAAACACAAATTAATTAATTATAAAGGTATTGAAAGATCATGTTTCACTTTGGTTTATTATAGCATCCTTCTTCCCCTTTATTCATCGTCTGTTTTACCAGCACTTTATCCTGGTCAGGGTCGCAGTGGGTGCAATTCACAGGTCACCAGCCCCTCACAGTTCAAACACACACACATGCCTGACTGCACAGCTTTGGACTGTTGGAGGAAACCCACACAGACACAAGGAGAACATGCAAACTCCACACAGACAGGACCCAGACGGCTCCACCTGGGAATCGAACCCAGGACCTTCTTGCTGTGGGTGACTGTACTACCCACTGAGCCACCATGCCACCCTGTACCCAATCTAGTTGTGGCCAGTTGGAGCTTATCTCTCTTGACGTTTCCTCCAGTTCCTTGATGATCAAGGGGCGGAGTCTTAGTGACAAGGAACCCTGTTTCATCCATCGTCCCTCCCTCTACAGACACAGCCAATCTGTGTAGGCGCCCGGTCGGCCGACAGCATACATTTGAGAGCTTGAGATCTCAGCACTGAACCTGAGTGTCCCCGTTTTTCTCTCATTAACCAGTATAGGGGTTGGTACAGGTATTCAGACTAGCACCAGTACCCTCTGACACGTGTAACCTCCTCGGCAGCTTCTTTACACCAGCCAGCAGTGGATTCTTTTGAAGAGCCTGACAGTGTACGGAGAGTCACGCTATGCCTTAGGTGTTCCTCCACTACTCGTGCAGTGCCTCAACCAGACAGCAAGAGTCGCTGTTGCAGCAAACCCAGGGCAACATACACCTAGGCATTGGCACATCCAGAACAGGGCACCAGTTTAGCACAGGGCAACACACACTCAGATACTGGCACATCCAGAACAGGGCACCAGTTTAGCACAGGGCAACACACACTCAGATACTGGCACAGCCAAGAACAGGGCACCAGTTTAACACAGGGCAACACACACCCAGACATTGGCACACCCAGAACAGGGGACCAGTTTAACACAGGGCAACACACACTCAGATACTGGCACAGCCAAGAACAGGGCACCAATTCAACACACACCTAAACACTGGCACACCCAAAACAGGGCCCCAGTTCAGCACAGGGCAACACACACCCAGACATTGGCACACCCAGAACAGAGCGCCAATTCAATGCAGGGCAACACCCTGCACACACACACACACACACACACACACACACACCTAAATGTACCCAAATGAAACACACAGTTACATATGGAGAACATACCAAACTCTTTGCAGACAGCAACTAGATGAAAGGTTTGACCCCATGTTGGTAGTACCAGTGTGGGAACCTGTTAAAGTGCAATATAGAATAAAGTCTTATGTGAGGTCAGTAAAGTGGGCATTTTAGAGCAGTCCAGCCGGAGTACCATGAATCCACATGAACATGCAGAGAACATGCCAAACACAGATCAGCATCACTACTGTGGGAACCAATCAGTTAACGTTGTGTAATAATGAGTAACTAAGTTAGAATGGGTAAGTTAGTATGATGCCCAGGACCAGCCTGGCACCCTTAATACAATAATCCCCATCATGAATCCATTCCTGGGGTAGGCTTTAGATGCACTGTGACCCTGACCAGGGTAAACTAGCTATTAAATGGGCATCATAGTAGTGCAATCATAGTATTTAAGCAGCACAGATCCAGAGACACAGGTTCGATCCTTCTCTCTGGGCACTATGAGTGGAATCTGACGTGTTCTTTTTTATATCTCCATCATTTACTAAAACATGTCAGTAGGTGGATTGGCTATTAGAAACAGCTACGTGTAGTTCCTAGCATTAAGAGGACTGTTTTAGGATTATTTACTAATAATTTTAGCAGAAGAAACTTGAAAGAAAAGTGAAGTTTTTTAATTAAAAGCGTTAAGTCGTTTGTTTTGAAGATAATTCCTCCCCCTGGTGGACAGACACTCACACAGCAGCCCACAGACAAACATGTATACTACTGTATCACTGTTTCAAACATCTGCTCTCAGTCACCGCCTTTTAGGAGTTTAATATGTTCTCCTCCGGTTTATGTGGCTTCCTTTGGGAAGTATGGTTTCCTTGCACCTTCCAAAACATGCATGAGATGAGTTGGCTTCTCTAAATGTCCTTTGTTAGTAAATGAATTGAAATGAAGGGTCGACAGGAGGGAACGGATTTTTACCTGCATGTGTGGTTGGTTATTTAATCTACTTGTAGTTCATATTTTTACTACTATCACTTCATGCCCTTTGAACCAAACATCCAGAACAGGGCATCAGTTTAGCACAGGGCAACACACACCCAGAACAAGGCGTGCCTGTTATTGTGTAGTTGTGTTATAGTGTACTTGTGTGTTGCCATGCAATGCACTGGGACCCTGTCCAGGCTGAGGTACCAACACGGCCTGTACCGTGGACCATGGATGAATGTAAATGATACTGACAGTGTAGCAGGTTTGTGTGTACAAACAAACAAACAAACAAACAAACAAACAAATAAATAAATAAATAAATAAATAAATAAATAAATAAATAAATAACAAATAAATAACTGAATTTTTATATAATACAATGAAAAAACAATAACTTATTCTTTTTCATTGTTAATATACTAATAATAATAATAATAATAATTCTTATTATAATAATAATAATATTTAACCCATATTTTATATTATTATTATTATTATTAACAACAACAACAAAATTAATAATAATAATAATAATATTTAACCCATATTTTATACTATTATTATTATTATTATTATTATTATTATTACTATTATTATTATTATTATTATTATTACTATTATTATTATTATTATTATTATTATTATTAACAACAACAAAACAATAATAATAATAATAATAATAATAATAATAATAATAATAATAAATACATTATTTCTAAACAGATAAAACGTATTAATAATAACATTATTATTAATAATACTATTTTATTTTTATTACGATTATTATTATTAGCATGGTGACGTCTGAAATTCCAGCGTTTGGCTGTGGGTGGACGCAGCACACACACACACACACACACACACACACACACACACAGTTTGTCAGTGGGAGTGAGGGAGCAGAGGCAGAGGCGCTCCATCCACCTTCCTCATCTCTCCATCCTCTCCTCCTCACTCCGGACCTTTTTTTTGTATTTTTCTATTATTTTGGACACTTTTGCGTTATTTCGGTCTCGTAATAAGTGATTCGGTACCGAGTGAGTCCGGCTGCTGCAGGAGCGGAGGCGGGAACTTAGTTGGCTTTGATCTGATTTGGAGATCTGGAGCAGAATGCAGTTGGGTTTGACTACGGCAGAATCGGAGTGCGCAATCGGCGGGGCTCGGTGAGCACGAACGGACGGACGGACCGACGGACGGACGGACGGACGCAGCTGGTGCGGATGCCTCGGATTTACCGGAGACTGTAGCGCGCGGAATGGACGCGTCCTAAACCGAAAAATCCGAATCGTGTTCAGGTTTGGAAGCAGGATGAATAATGGCACGGAGGGGAAAGTGTTTGGTGTAATGAATGCACCCGGTGCGGAGTGATGGATGCGCCGCGTTGGGGGATTTAAGCTGGGCGGATGGAGCGCCGTGCGCCTCTGCGCGCCCCGCTCTCACCCTGTCCGGTTTGATTCGCCTTTCTGCGTGCGTTCGGATCACCGCGAACAGCCACGTTCATGCCCGTGAGTCGCTGGTTAGCATTAAAACATGTTAAATAACGTCTTATTGCTGAGCGTTTTGACGGTCACCGGGTTCCCCCCGCGGACGGAGAGCCGCAAAACTTCGAAGGACATTTGCAGGAGCCGCTGTCCGTGCGAGGAGAAGGAAAACGCGTTAAGCATCAACTGCGAGAACAAAGGATTTACGAGCGTCAGTTCCTTCCAGGCGCCGCAGAATAAAATGAGCCAGCTCTTTCTCAACAGCAACTTTCTCACAAGACTCAACGTGAACGAGTTTGTCAATTACGGGAACGTCACGTCTCTGCACTTGGGCAATAACGGGCTGCAGGAGATCAAGACCGGCGCGTTCTATGGCTTGAAAAACCTCAAGCGCCTCCATCTGAACAACAACAACTTGGAGATTATAAAAGAGGACACGTTTTCTGGGTTGGAAAGTTTGGAATATCTGCAAGCCGACTATAATTACATAAGCGCCATAGAAGCGGGCGCGTTCAATAAGCTAAACAAGCTCAAAGTCCTAATCCTCAACGACAACCTTTTACTTTCCCTTCCGAACAATATTTTCCGCTTCGTGATGCTCACACACCTAGATCTGAGGGGAAACCGCCTGAAGACCCTTCCGTTCGCCGGCGTCCTGGAGCACATAGGCGGCATCATGGAGATCCAGCTTGAGGAGAACCCCTGGAACTGTACCTGCGACCTGCTTCCTCTCAAGGCCTGGCTGGACACTATCGCCGTATTCGTGGGCGACGTCGTCTGCGAGACGCCTTTCCGCTTGCACGGCAAAGACGTCACTCAGCTCATAAAGCAGGACCTGTGCCCGAGGCGTACCGTTCCGGTTGCAGATTCGAGTCCTCGCGCTATGCAGCCGCCCCCTCCTGACCCTCAGCACAGAGTTCCGGTTCCTACGTTGCGCACGCACTTCTCACCCACCAGAGCACCTAAGGCGTCACGTCCCCCGAGGATGAGGAATCGGCCTACCCCGCGCGTCACGTCCGGCCGGGACAAGCACGTATTCGGACCTATAATGGTTTATCAAACGAGGTCGCCGGTACCCATGATGTGTCCTGGTATTTGTGTCTGCACCTCACAGAGCCCGGACAGCGGACTTAACGTAAACTGCCAAGAAAGGAAGCTCCACAACATCTCAGAGCTCCAACCCAAGCCGTCATATCCCAAAAAGCTTCATTTAACTGGGAACTACTTGCAGGTTCTCTACAGGGAGGATCTGACCGAATACGGCACCTTGGAGCTCCTCCATCTCGGGAATAACCGAATAGCCGTCATCCAGGACGGCGCCTTTGAAAATCTGACCAACCTGCGCAGGCTTTACCTGAACGGGAACTATATCGAGAGTTTATCGCAGACGTTGTTTGCCGGGCTGCAGAGTTTGCAGTACCTCTATTTGGAATATAACATCATCAAGGACATCTCACCACAAACCTTTAACTCCCTGCACAACCTGCAGCTTCTCTTCCTGAACAACAACCTGCTCCGCCATCTCCCGGACAACGTCTTCGGAGGCACCATGCTCACCAGACTCAATCTCAGGAACAACCACTTCTCCCACCTGCCTGTCGTCGGCGTCCTCGACCAGCTCTCTGCTTTCGTCCAGATCGACCTCCAGGAGAACCCTTGGGAGTGTACCTGCGGCATCGTTCCTCTCAAAAACTGGATGGAGCTCTCCAGCACCAGCGTGGTGGTCAACGAAATCACCTGCGACTCGCCGTCCAAGCACGCCGGGCGCCTTTTGCGGTCGCTTCGCAATGACGCCATCTGTCCGGACAACGAGGAGACTCCGGCGCCCGCGACCAAGGCGCCGACCACCATCACCTCGACCACCGAAGAGACCACGGTCACCGAGCCGACCCTGACGGAGGCCTCGCAACCCGAGACGCACCCGGAGGTGCCGCTGTCCGTACTCATCTTGGGTCTGCTCGTCGTGTTCATTCTCTCGGTGTGTTTCGGGGCCGGCCTTTTCGTCTTCATCCTCAAGAGGCGCAAGGCGGTAGAGGCGGTCCCGTCCAACGTCGCCGCCAACAATCTGGATCTGAGCTCCTTTCAGGCGCACTATGGTCAGTACGGCGCCGAGCCAAGCATTAGCAAACGGGAGGGTCACGTGTACAACTACATCCCCGCCGCTGTCGGTCAGATGTGCCCAAATCCCATCTACGTTCAGAAGGAGATTGACCACGTGTCCTACTATCGGAACCTGAAGGAACTTGGATTCGGTGCGACGGAGAGCAAAAGGGAGGAGCTCGGGCGCAGTCCGACCTACTCCGTGAGCACCACGGACCGCGGCGACGAGAACCCCGGACAGAGGTACGACGAGCCCGAACTGCTTTACCAGAACGTTTCGGAGAGGGCACGGGAGCTCCCCAACGCTGCCCAGTTCGGCTACACCTTTTGCACTTTGCCCAAAAGGCCGTTAGCGCCGCCGTACGAGGCCGTAGGCCGTCCGAACCGGGAGCGACTGAACAAAACCGTTCTGTACGGGACGCCGAGGAAGCACGCGGAGCAACTGCTTCCTGGAAAGCTTAAAACGGAACCAGACTACCTTGAGGTTCTGGAGAAACACACTGCGATGAGTCAGCTGTAAACGCCGACTCTGCGTCTTTATCGTTACGAGAACCTATTATACAATCCGTCATCCGCGGTACGTAATCGAGCGCTCGGGCGGCTTCAGACAGTGCGACCGGTAGCCTTTTCGTCTCCGTACGCTGTACGCATTAGTAAGGAATAATATCTACAGTTTAAAGATGATATATTATTTTCTCTAAGGTTTAAATTATTTCCTCTACTTGAGGCATAAAGACTGTAGCAGTTGAGGCGAAGAATATGTATCATAATGCTTACTGCTTTTCTATGAAGTATATAAATATATAAATATATATATTTTATTTTCTCAGAGGAGGACGTTAATATATCGACGCTGGTTGGTTTTACGACGATGCGAAATTGCAAATACAATGACCGGTCACATTCGCTCCGACCCTCGGGATTCCAGACGTGCCTTTGCACTTGAAGAATTTTATCTTTGGTTTCTGTGAATTGAAATTTTTTATAAGTGCTGTATTTTAAAGACTCTTTATGTAAAATAGAATTATTTGTCCATTGCATTAAACGAGGAAAAAAAAAAAAAAAGAAAGGAAGATGCTCAACTCGCTGGTGGATTCTGTTCTGTTATCAGTCGGATCACTCGGGGCTGGATGTGCCACGACGAGGCCCGAAACGAGCCAAAATGTGCACCTTATTGCACCCTGTATCCTCTTTTATATCTAAATGAATGAGAATTGCGCAAAAAGTGAGCCGTCTGCACTTTAAAATGCAGAAATGTGCATTTAGTGCAGTACATTTTATATCTAATTTATTTACACACTGTATAAGTTTGGTTATAACGTTTTTGCCTCCCAGAACCAGGTGTAAGTCAGCAGCAGCATCAGCTGTGTTATTGTGAGAGGTTGTGCACATCTGATTTAATAATACATAGATACTGGACTAGTAATCAAAAGGTCGCTGGTTCAAGCCCCACCGCTTGCTGCCAGGTTGCCACTGTTGGGCCCTTGAGCAAGGCCCTAAGCCCTCAGTTGCTTAGACAGTGTACTGTCACTGTACTGTGAGTCACTTTGAATAAAAGCGTCTGCCTAAATATGACATGGTGCTGGTGTGTTAGTGTGTGTTGTGCTGGTATGAGTGGATCAGACACAGCAGCGCTGCTGGAGTTTTTAAATACCGTGTCCACTCACTGTCCACTCTATTAGACACTCCTACCTAGTCGGTCCAGCTTGTAGATGTAAAGTCAGAGACGATCGCTCATCTATTGCTGCTGTTTGAGTCGCTCATCTTCTAGACCTTCATCAGTGCTCACAGGACGCTGCCCAGGGGGCGCTGTTGGCTGGATATTTTTGGTCGGTGGACTATTCTCAGTCCAGCAGTGACAGTGAGATGTTTAAAAACTCCAGCAGCGCTGCTGTGTCTGATCCACTCATACCAGCACAACACACACTAACACACCACCACCATGTCAGTGTCACTGCAGTGCTGAGAATCATCCACCACCTAAATAATAGCTGCTCTGTGGTGGTCCTGTGGGGGTCCTGACTACAGTCAGTAATTGTAGAACTACAAAGTGCTTCTATATGGTAAGTGGAGCTGATAAAATGGACAGTGAGTGTAGAAACAAGGAGGTGGTTTTAATGTTATGGTTATATGAGTGTATTTTAGAGGTTATATAAGTAAACAGTAGGTACATTAAATGAATCGTATACTAAACATGACTAAACAGGAAGTACATTTGATCATTTTTATTCTTATTTTGCAGTCGGATTTTTTGGTGTGTCAGGAAATCTATAACAAAACAAGATCATATTAAACTGTTCTGATAATAACTGGGTTTTAATTCTGCTTGTCAGCTGCGCTGTACAAAAGTATTGGGACGCCCTGTCTAATTACTGAATTCATGTGTTTCAGCCACAACAGTTACTAACAGGTGTAATAAATAAGTGATATAAAAAAATTTACATGCTAGGGAAGGACCTTTCCTGTTCCAGCATGACTGTGCCCCTGTGCTTGTTCGACCTCAGCCCCACTGAGCTGGAACGTCGACTGATCAATCAGTGCCCAGCCATATTAATGCTGTCATCTTTTGACCGGGCACAAATTCCCACACACAGACGTACTTCTTTGATGCATCTTGTGAGAAGCTTCTCAGAAGAGCTGCTGCTGTTCTAGCTGAAAAGATCACACTGTTTTTTAAATAGGACGTCCGACAAACTCATGGTCAGGCGTCGAAATACTTTTGGTCCACATAGTGTATGTCCTGCATATGGCAGCAGGAGCCAAAATCAACCAAAAAATGGAAACTAGTTAAACGCCAGGGTTTTTATTTCAGTTTATTGTGATTACAGTATAATGTGTTTGTCAGGATCAATTAAGCCACATTTAATTCCAGCCTATTTATTTATTTATGTATTTATTTATGTATTTATTTATTTATTTATTTATCTATTCATTTTTTAGTAGTTCACACAGTATTTTTCTATTTATTTATTTATTTTTAGTAGTTCACACTGTATTTTTTTATTTAGTTATTTATTTTTCTATTTGTTTTTAGTAGTTCACACAGTATTTATTTATTTATTTATTTTTAGTAGTTCACACAGTATATTTTATTTATTTATTCATTTTAGTAGTTCACAGTAATTTATTTATTTATTTTTTATTTTTTTGTAGTTCACACAGTATTTTATTATTTATTTATTTACTTATTTATTTTTAGTAGTTCACACAGTAATTTATTCATTTATTTAATTTTAGTAGTTCACACAGTATTTCATTCATTCATTCATTCATTTATTTAGTTATTAATTACCAAATTCATCCTTTTTGTTTCAGACTTTGACAGCCGGGACAAATTCCTCCATCCTAATGATAGGGTCAGTGTTTTACAAGCAGCACTTCATAAACAGTTTATCTGTGTGTGATGAGCTACAGCTTTAGTAAATTCAATCTCAATGTCAGACAGAATCTGCGCGCCTCATCAGCGTGTGACCGAGAGTATTTGGACACCTGACCATGAGATTTGTGACCTCTTTTCAGCTAGAACAACAGCCGCTCTTCTGAGAAGCTTTTTAATAGACTTTGAAGTATATCTGTGGGAATTTGTGCCTGTTCAGTCTGTGTACTGATTGTTTAGTTGATGTTCTGGTTCATCTGGGGCTGAGGTCAGGGCTCTGTGCAGGACACTGGAGTTTCTTTATGTCTATATAGAGCTCGCTCATGCTGTAAGGGCCTTCCCTAAACTGTTGCTGCAAAGCTGGAAGCATATCATTTCCTGTATATGATTTATTTATTACACCTGTTAGCAACTGCTGTGGCTGAAACACATTCATTTAGTGATTACAATTTCAAGTAAACAGTTTCATAAGCTGCTTGAAGTGGGACACGTCCCAAATCGCACAACATTATGCTAGATAGTGTATCTAAGTAGTGCATTAGTGCACTATGAATGGTATAGTTACACTCTACACAGCACATGAATGTAACCGTATATAATTACATGCTTTGTACACTCACGTGTCGATTCAGTGTGAAGTCGTGTCCCTTAGGATGAACTCAATACTTTAAATAATAGATGTATTTATTATGAAGTGCTCAGGTGAAGCAGATTGTTCTGTTATTACGTTTTAATCTCTATACGGGGGGTAAAAGTGAGTAATGGAGGATAAACGCTGAGCTCAGAGACCTTCAGAACGGCTAGAAAGTCAAACACAGTTCAATCAAACAGTTTCAGAAATCAAACAGTGAATGTATTTCTGAACCTTCTCTGTTTGGTCGGTTCGTTTTGCATCTGTTTGATCTCCGCCGTCAAACGAGTCGAGTTTTAGAAAATCAGCCTGAAATACAAATCCCAGAATGCACTGAGATTGATGTCATGACCCAGTTTTTTAGTACTGAAGTGTTTTTGATGCTTTTTGATGTGCTTTTGGAGGTTTTTCATGTTGCAGCGGTTTTATGCAGAGTAGTTTCATCAGATACAGATTTTGTTTTGGTGATGGTGGGCACCATTATTATTATTATTATTTTTGCCTTTCTAAAATGCTAGTCAGCTATCTAAGTAAAAGTTTTAGAAATGATGCCCCTATGTTGGTTTGTTGGTGGTTTTTATTTTGGCAGGGTAATGCCCTGGGTAATGTAATAGGTGTATTATTATTATTATTATTAATTATTATTATTATTATTATTATTATTATTATTATTAATTATTATTTTATTATTATTATTATTTTTTTTTTTTTTTTTTTTATTAATTGTATTAATTATTTATCATCCCTATTATTACTTTTGTTATTATTATTATTATTATTATTATTATTTTTTTTTTTTTTATTATTATTTATCATTCCTATTATCACTTTTGTTATTGTTATGTTATTATTTAATTTTATTATTATTATTATTAATATTATTATTATTATTATTATTTAATTTTGTTGTTGTTGAAATTAGGTGGTGTGGCATAATAGTTCAACCTTTGCTTGTTCTCAGGGTTGTGTTTGGTATGTTCTCCCTGTGTTAATGTGGGTTTCTTTCAGATACTCATTTTCTCTCCCACCTACCAAAACCAGACAGTAATTGGATTTTTAATCACGAGTGTAGGTGCTAGTGTGAGTGTGTTCAGTCCTGCAGTTAGTTGACTGGGTCTCTGTGGCTTCCACTCTGGTCAGGACCCCCACAGGACCACCACAGAGCAGGTATTATTTAGGTGGTGGATCATTCTCAGCACTGCAGTGACACTGACATGGTGGTGGTGTGTTAGTGTGTGTGTTGTGCTGGTATGAGTGGATCAGACACAGCAGCGCTGCTGGAGTTTTTAAACACCGTGTCCACTCACTGTCCACTCTATTAGACACTCCTACCTAGTTGGTCCACCTTGTAGATGTAAAGTCAGAGACGATCGCTCATCTATTGCTGCTGTTTGAGTCGCTCATCTTCTAGACCTTCATCAGTGGTCACAGGACGCTGCCCACGGGGCGCTGTTGGCTGGATATTTTTGGTTGGTGGACTATTCTCAGTCCAGCAGTGACAGTGAGGTGTTTAATAGCTTCAGCAGCACTGCTGTGTCTGATCCACTCATACCAGCACAACACACACTAACACACCACCACCATGTCAGTGTCACTGCAGTGCTGAGAATCATCCACCACCTAAATAATACCTGCTCTGTGGGGGTCCTGTGGGGGTCCTGACCATTGAAGAACAGGGTGAAAGGGGTGTAACAAAGCATGTAGAGAAACAGATGGACTACAGTCAGTAATTGTAGAACTACAAAGTGCTTCTTTATGGTCAGTGGAGCTGATAAAATGGACAGTAAGTGTAGAAACAAGGAGGTGGTTATAATGTTATGGCTGATGTTCTGTTTATTAAAACTGTACATGTCTGGTCCCTCGTGCAGTTAGAAATAAGACAGGACTGTGCAAAGAACAAGTGGAAATATTAAAAATGTGCCTCATTAAAAATCACTTTTTTATTTACTCGGGTTTAGAGAACTCACAGCAATCTGATTTCTACCTGATTTCTTTAGCCTCCCAGAACCTGCTGTAAATCAGTCAAAGTCACGTTGTTGAATGCTTACTTATTAGATAACAGTTTAAGGAAGGTCTCTTCCTTTATACATCCGCTGATTCGCTGATCCCATTTTTAACCTTAATTCTGTATGTTCATATATACAGTAAATATCATAAACAGTAATATATACAATTGGCTAAGAGTATGTCCACAAATACAACCCCAAATCAGAAACAGTTGGGACAGATAATAACAAATAATAAAAAAACACAGAGTTTTATCTGCTCAACTTCATTTCATTCATTAATAAACATCCATTCCTGCATTTTAGGCCTGCAACTCAATCCCAAAAAGTTGGGACAGTAAAGCATTTACCACTTTTTAATGTTTTGGCACCGTGGAGACCAAGTGATTTAATGTTTCAGCTTTCATTTTGTCTCGTTCTTCCTACAAACACGTCTTAAGATGTGACACATTCTCTATTGGGGACAGAAATGCTGGACGTCCCTGGAAAAGACGACGTCTTGAAGGCAGCACAAGATCTCAACGTACTTTTCTGTATTAATGCTGCATCACAGAGTGTAAATGACCTTTACCAAGGGCACTGACACACCCCCATACCATGATACACCCTGGTACTGACACACCCCATACCATGACAGACCCTGGCACTGACACACCCCATACCATGACAGACCCTGGTACTGACACACCCCCATACCATGACAGACCCTGGTACTGACACACCCCCATACCATGACAGACCCTGGTACTGACACACCCCATACCATGACAGACCCTGGTACTGACACACCCCCATACCATGACAGACCCTGGCACTGACACACCCCATACCATGACAGACCCTGGTACTGACACACCCCATACCATGACACACCCTGGCACTGACACACTCCCATACCATGACAGACCCTGGCACTGACACACCCCATACCATGACAGACCCTGGCACTGACACGCCCCATACCATGACAGACCCTGGTACTGACACACCCCCATACCATGACAGACCCTGGTACTGACATGCCCCCATACCATGACACACCCTGGTACTGACACACCCCCATACCATGACAGACCCTGGTACTGACACACCCCCATACCATGACACACCCTGGTACTGACACACCCCCATACCATGACAGACCCTGGTACTGACACACCCCGATACCATGACACACCCTGGTACTGACACACCCCCATACCATGACAGACCCTGGTACTGACACACCCCATACCATGACAGACCCTGGTACTGACACGCCCCCATACCATGATACACCCTGGTACTGACACACCCCCATACCATGACACACCCTGGTACTGACACACCCCCATACCATGACACACCCTGGTACTGACACGCCCCCATACCATGACAGACCCTGGTACTGACACGCCCCCATACAATGATACACCCTGGTACTGACACACCCCCATACCATGACACACCCTGGTACTGACACACCCCCATACCATGACACACCCTGGTACTGACACACCCCCATACCATGACAGACCCTGGTACTGACACACCCCCATACCATGACACACCCTGGTACTGACACACCCCCATACCATGACACACCCTGGTACTGACACCCCCCCATACCATGACAGACCCTGGTACTGACACACCCCCATACCATGACACACCCTGGTACTGACACACCCCCATACCATGACACACCCTGGTACTGACACACCCCATACCATGACAGACCCTGGCACTGACACACCCCCATACCATGATACACCCTGGTACTGACACACCCCATACCATGACAGACCCTGGCACTGACACACCCCATACCATGACAGACCCTGGTACTGACACACCCCATACCATGACAGACCCTGGTACTGACACACCCCCATACCATGACAGACCCTGGCACTGACACGCCCCATACCATGACAGACCCTGGCACTGACACGCCCCATACCATGACAGACCCTGGTACTGACACGCCCCATACCATGACAGACCCTGGTACTGACACACCCCCATACCATGACAGACCCTGGTACTGACACACCCCCATACCATGACAGACCCTGGTACTGACACACCCCCATACCATGGCAGACCCTGGTACTGACACACCCCCATACCATGACAGACCCTGGTACTGACACACCCCCATACCATGACACACCCTGGTACTGACACACCCCCATACCATGACACACCCTGGTACTGACACCCCCCCATACCATGACAGACCCTGGTACTGACACACCCCCATACCATGACAGACCCTGGTACTGACACACCCCCATACCATGACAGACCCTGGTACTGACACGCCCCATACCATGACAGACCCTGGCACTGTCACACCCCCATACCATGACAGACCCTGGTACTGACACACCCCCATACCATGACAGACCCTGGTACTGACACACCCCCATACCATGACAGACCCTGGTACTGACACACCCCATACCATGACAGACCCTGGTACTGACACACCCCCATACCATGACAGACCCTGGCACTGTCACACCCCATACCATGACAGACCCTGGAACTGACACACCCCCATACCATGACAGACCCTGGTACTGACACACCCCCATACCATGACAGACCCTGGTACTGACACACCCCATACCATGACAGACCCTGGTACTGACACCCCCCCATACCATGACAGACCCTGGTACTGACACACCCCATACCATGACAGACCCTGGTACTGACACCCCCCCATACCATGACAGACCCTGGTACTGACACGCCCCATACCATGACAGACCCTGGCACTGACACCCCCCCATACCATGACAGACCCTGGTACTGACACACCCTTATACCATGACAGACCCTGGTACTGACACACCCCCATACCATGACAGACCCTGGTACTGACACACCCCATACCATGACAGACCCCTGGCACTGACACACCCCATACCATGACAGACCCTGGTACTGACACGCCCCCATACCATGACAGACCCCTGGCACTGACACACCCCATACCATGACAGACCGTGGTACTGACACACCCCATACCATGACAGACCCCTGGCACTGACACACCCCATACCATGACAGACCCTGGTACTGACACACCCCCATACCATGACAGACCCCTGGCACTGACACACCCCATACCATGACAGACCCTGGTACTGACACGCCCCCATACCATGACAGACCCTGGTACTGACACACCCCCATACCATGACAGACCCTGGCACTGACACACCTCATACCATGACAGACCCTGGCACTGACACACCCCATACCATGACAGACCCTGGCACTGACACACCCCATACCATGACAGACCCTGGTACTGACACACCCACATACCATGACAGACCCTGGTACTGACACACCCTTATACCATGACAGACCCTGGTACTGACACACCCCCATACCATGACAGACCCTGGCACTGACACACCCCCATACCATGACAGACCCTGGTACTGACACACCCTTATACCATGACAGACCCTGGTACTGACACACCCCCATACCATGACAGACCCTGGCACTGACACACCCCCATACCATGACAGACCCTGGTACTGACACACCCCCATACCATGACAGACCCTGGCACTGACACACCCCATACCATGACAGACCCTGGTACTGACACACCCCCATACCATGACAGACCCTGGCACTGACACACCCCATACCATGACAGACCCTGGCACTGACACACCCCCATACCATGACAGACCCTGGTACTGACACACCCACATACCATGACAGACCCTGGTACTGACACACCCTTATACCATGACAGACCCTGGTACTGACACACCCCCATACCATGACAGACCCTGGCACTGACACACCCCCATACCATGACAGACCCTGGTACTGACACACCCTTATACCATGACAGACCCTGGCACTGACACACCCCCATACCATGACAGACCCTGGTACTGACACACCCCCATACCATGACAGACCCTGGTACTGACACACCCCCATACCATGACAGACCCTGGTACTGACACCCCCCCATACCATGACAGACCCTGGCACTGACACACCCCCATACCATGACAGACCCTGGTACTGACACGCCCCCATACCATGACAGACCCTCATTCATTCAATGTGTGTTTTACCAACTGCTTTACCTGTCAGGGTCACGGTGGGTACAAATCACTGGGTGCTAGGCAGGAAACATCCCAGACAGGTCACCAGTCCATCACAGGGCAATTAAGTATGGCTAATTATTCTGATTGCATGTCTTTGTACTGTAGGAGGAAACCGGAGCACCCGGAGGGAACCCAGAACCTTCTTGCTGTGAGGCGCCTTACTTCACTTCAGCTTTTCAGCAAATATCCGTGTGTTTTAGATGTATCTTCAGTAAGCGGTGCATTAACGTCAGATCACGGCGGCTGATTGTGCAGATCTGTACGTTTAGCGTTTAGCTCACAGTGTCTGATTCCGGTAGGATGCCGGAGCGTCTCATTCCGAGCTGATGTCTGTAATTAAAGCCGTTCTGTGCTGGCGGCTCGAGCGCCGTGTTTACCGCACCGCCACTTTTCTTGTCTGCGTGCTTTCGGAATTTTCCGACACGTTGCTGAACGCACAGTTAAAAAGAAACTAGATTAAGGTTTCAGTGCTGCTTATGAAGCTTTTTACTTATTTTCTTTTCTTGGCAAGTGCTTTTCTGTGTGAGCTGATGAGCTGGAGGAAACATGACAGAATCAGGATTAATTAATGCTGCCTTTAGGCTGCATTTGCAGTATCGTTTGCAGTATCAGATTTTATTTATTTATTTATTTTATTCAGTTCACAGAGGTGTCCAGTAGCTAAATATGGACACACTTTATAACCATAAGTGTTCGGACACTTAATTATTAGATATTTAATTGTATTTAGAGACATTTAACTAAGGAAGTGTGATTGCAGCTCAGTAGTGGTAGAATGGTTTTGGTGTCCAAATATGTTTGATCATGTAGTTAATTGCAGAGATGGGATCGAGTCCACAGCGACTTCAGACTCGACTCGGACTCGTTTCAAATGACTCTGACTCGACTCGTGACTCACAAAAACTTGTGGACAACAAAAGTCAGCAACATTAGTTACATGTGACAATTATATATATGTATATATATATATATATATATATATATATATATCTGATCCAACATCATTCTGATCGTGTCATAATAACGCTCCGGCCGTCTTAACCCACAACACACACAATGTGTAAATGTTCCAGCCAGCTTCCGGCGTAGTGATGAAGCGTCACTCCCTACTTAATGGTGGAATACCCTACGTAGTGCACTTCACAGTAACAGATAATGTGAATGAAACGCTCCTACAGAATCGGCGCTAATGATTGTAAGAACCGCTTTCTGAACCAATCAGAGCTTCTTAGTTCTTCTTAGTAAGAAATGCTGTTATTTGCATTTATTCGGTTTGCGTCACACAGATGACGTGGTAATGAAACGCTCGATCGGCTTTCTAACGACTTCCTGTTTTACTTCACAACCGGGAAAAGTTTGGAGGTTTTTAATTATAAGCACATTTACAAAATAACGGATTCTATTCCTAATGGGACGCACGCTTATAAATGTAATAGCATCTGGAAGAACAGAAGCTAAGGTAAGCAGTATTATGGATATTTTGCTGGGTTTTGGATTTTGGCCGCTGTGTCGTGATTTGCAATGAAAACAAAACGTCAGTTTAAGCTTTTAACTGATACCTAGGAAAGTAAAGGCACAAAGTAAAACGGCTAAATACACTCGCTAATCTGTTGTTGTTTTTTATCTGAACTTACAGATTATTTCTTTATTTCTACGCTACATTACCAATATATGTTTTGTGTTTATTATAATGACTCGTGACTCGACTCGGACTCGTATTTTGTGACTTGTGAACATCTCTGGTTAATGGTGTCCAAATACTTTTGGTCATGTAGTTAGTGAGGGTGTGAATACTTTTGGTCATGTAGTTAGTGAGGGTGTGAATACTTTTGGTCATGTAGTTGGTGAGGGTGTGAATACTTTTGGTCATGTAGTAGATTGTGGTGAGTGACGAAGCACATTGGGTCCAATTCATTAGGCGAAAGGCAGGAAACAACCTGGACATAATGAGCTTCGTCACTGACCACAGTCCACCACTGCATCGATAAATGTAACCTGAAACCCTGTAACAAAAAAGAGCCTTAAATCTGGTGTCGAGTTTTCTGGGCACAGACTGATCTCAGATGGACCGAAATGTTACACATGCATTAGTCCCGACCTTCTATTGATTCTTCTTTTAATTGTGTTTTTCCGAAACGTTCCAACTTTTCTGGAAATTAGTTCAAAGACGTGCAGTCAGGGTAACTGGAGCTACTACTGGCAACCTGTCGTGGGTTGTTTCCTGCCTTTCACGTAATGAATCGGACTTAATGTGCTTCGGAAAACAGTCATCACTCACCACAGTCCGCCGCTGCATTAAGAAATGTAACCTGAAACCCTGTAACAAAAACAGAGCCGTAAATATGGTGCCGAGTTCTCTTGGCCCAGGCTGATCTGAGATGGACCGAGACGTTAAACATGCCTAATTAATCTGTGTGCTTTAGAATATAGTGCTTCGGAAAACAGTCGTTAATCACCACAGTCCGCTGCTGCTTCAAGAAATATAACCTGAAACCCTGTAACAAAACCAGAGCCGTTAATATGGTACCAGGTTCTCTGGGCCCAGGCTGATCTGAGATGGACCGAGACGTTAAACATGCCTTAGTCCTGACCTTCTATTAATTCTATTGATTCTTCTTTCAATGGAGTTTGTATTATTTACGGCTCAGTCCAAAGACATTCAGTCAGGGTAACTGGAGCTTCAAGTCCGGGGTGTTTCCTGCCTTTCACCTAATGAATCGGACCCACTGCGACCCTGACCAGGCCACAACAGTAGTAAAACAGACAATAAACAGATTTGAGTACCTGACGTCTTTTAGAATTGTTATTTACGAGCTAAAACGCGCGTGTGTGTGTGTACCGCACAGCATGTGTTTAAATGCCGAGTCGGCCGTGTAGAATATCTTATCAGTACCGCGCCGCCTCCGATTCGCCGAGCTAAACATCTCGTAGCGTATTCCGCGCTAACGTAATTCATGCCTCGCTAATTGCACAATATGCAGAAACTACACGGAGCTGCACCGCGTCGTGAATTTATGGCGATGCTAATTTCTTCCCGTGTGTTCGACGCGGGGCTGAGATAGATCAGGCCGCGGGTTTTTGGATCGCGTATTTTCTCACGAGGGTTCGTCAATAAGCCGATGGATAGATTAGGTGAGTTTCAGCAGGGAAGAGACGCCAGGATCAGTATTATAAACACTCAACTTTATCATTTTAGTAGATTATTAGCGGATTTAGATGTTTTATTATTATACTATATTTACATTTTTATATGTGCAAGAAAATCAATCTTGCATTTAAATGCAGGATGTTTGTGTGTAAATTTTATTATTAGACCTGTTTTTATTATTATTTTCTTTTATTTACTTTAAAACCATTTTCCAGAAAGTTGTATTTAGTAAATATAAACACTGAGTTCCTTCACCATCTACCGTGCATAATACTGTGAAAAGATTTAGTGAATATGAAGCAATCTCTCTCCATTACGCATACACAACCACTACTGACAGTAGCCATCATGCTACTGTGATAAATAAAGCCACATGGGTTATATAGCGCTTCGGAAAACAGTGGTCACTGACAACATTTCACCACTGCATCAAGAAATGTCACCTAAAACCCTGTTACGCAAAGAAAGCCTTAAATTAATTGTACCCAGATATGCTGATGAGTTTCTTGGGCCTGGGATGATCTCACATGGACCGAAACGTTAAACATGCGTAATTAATCTGTGTGCTTTGGGATATAGTGCTTTGGAAAACAGTCGTCACTGACCACAGTCCACCGCTGCATTGAGAAATGTAACCTGAAACCCCGTTACAAAAAAAGAGCCTTAAATATGGTGCCAAGTTCTCTGGGTCCGAGCTGATCTCAGATGGACCGAAACGTTAAACATGCGTAATTAATCTGTGTGCTTCGGGATATAGTGCTTCGGAAAACAGAAAACAATTCATTACAGTCCATCGCTGCATCGAGAAATGTAACCTGAAACCCTGTTATGCAAAGAAAACCTTCAATTAATTGTACCCAGATATGCTGATGAGTTTCTTGGGCCTGGGATGATCCCAGATGGACCGAAAGGGTAAACATGCCTAATTAATCTGTGCATTTCAGAAAACAGTCATCACTGACCACTCACCACAGTCCACCGCTGCAGTGAGAAATGTAACCTGAAACCCTGTAACAAAAAAATTTCTTAAATATGGTGTCGAGTTCTCTGGGTCCGAGCTGATCTCAGATGGACCGAAACATTAAACATGCATTAGTCCCGATTTTCTATTAATTCTACTGAATCTATTTCTAATTGTGTTTTACAAAACGTCCCAACTTTTCTGGAATGAGTTTTTTGTGTTGTAAATGGCTCATCAATAAGCTGCTGAGTGAATTTAAATAACATATACGTGTTTCATTGTTGTTTTATTACATATTTTTATCAGTAATTATGATGGCGCATTGCTAAAGTACGCTAGCCCACTACCGCTGAGATCCGCTGAATCTTAGAGCCAATACCAGCCGGTCGGTCGCCTGCACAGACATGATTAGCTAATGTCTGAGGGTTTTGGGAGGGTGGCTCAAACAGCCCAGTCACTGGGGGGCGCACTTGGCAGTACGTTATCAGTGCCCGGATAGAGTGCCCGGTGTAAAAACTGTACCAAGTCTGGTATGAGGACCAGATCCGCAGTGGCGCCCCCTATGTACGGCGCACCACACACCCCTATAGCAGACGCCTTTATCCAAAGCGACTTACAGTACAGTTACAGTATACAGTCTGAGCAATTGGGCCTTGCTCAAGGGCCCAACAGCAGCGACCTGGCAGTGGTGGGGCTTGAACCAGCGACCTTCTGATTACTAGTCCAGTACCTCAACCACTAGGCTACAACTACAACTAGACTACCCAACATGTCGAGTTGGTTGTGTGTAACCTTTTAACTAAACAATTGAATTAGATGTTTGGACCTTCTGCTATAACATGCACTGTATGGCCAAAAGTATTTGGACGCCTGACCGTGAGCTCGTCAGACGTCCCATTTCAAATACAAACGGTATTAAGATAGACTGACGTTTATATAATCTTTTCAGCTAGAACAACAGCCGAAGCACATTGGGTCCTCTGAGAAGGCTTCTCGCAAGACTTTGAATAGGCACAAATTCCCACAGACATACTTTAGTCTAAAGGTGCCAGCATCCGTATGGCTGGGTGCTGATGTTGATGTTCCAGTTTCTTCCAAAGCCTTGAGTGGAGTTTCTTTATGGCTTTATAGAGCTTGCAGTCATGCTGGGACAGGAAAGGACCTTCCCTAAACCTTTACTTCAAAATTGAAGCATATCATTTCCTTTATGGCATTGATTTATTACTCCTTTAAGAAAAATATGCGGTGGTGAATTGATCAGTGGGTTTATGGTAATGCCACTTACAGTGTGTGTGTGTGTGTGTGTGTGTGTGTTTCCAGATGAAATTGATTAAACCACCAGGTTCCAGTTCAGGTGTCTTGAGTTGCAGGTATTTTAATATTTAAAGCTGTGCCAGTGTGCTGGTAAGGTCAGGTGGGTTTAAATGGGCATCAGGTGACTGAGAATCAACACTTATCACAGTGCCACCTAAATTCTGCTTCAATTACAGACTGTAAATATTTATTGTTTTTATTATTTAATATTTTGTATATTTTGCTGCAGTATACAGTTTGTGGACTCAACAGTGCTCAGTAATCATACAGTAATCATAACGTTGCTGGTTCAATCCCCACCATTGCCAAGTTGCCACTGTTGGATCCCTGAGCAAGGCTCTTAACCCTCAATTGCTTGAACTGTATTCAGTGATAAGTGAATAAAAGCGTCTGCTAAATGCTGCAAATGGAAATGTAAGTTAGTTAGGATGTACGCTGTGCTATCGACCTGATCTGGTGTCCTAACGAGCATAATTGGCTGTTTCCTAACAATACCCTAACCGCTGGGATTCTTCTATACAGAGTGCTGATAATCATGTCATGTAAATGACCTTTTAAATCTTTTATTCATGTTATGAACAGTTTATAAAGCTTAATTTATAAAATTTTATGTAATTTGTTGAAAAGATGCACAACAATCAGAACTCAGAGGTCAAAGATGTGACTTTGCTTTAGGCCAGCGCTACTTGCTTTGGAATTTATGAGCTACAAGTTGCAGACTCTGGACTTCTAACCCAAAACCAAGATGCTCCAAGATTAATCCAGGCTTCTCAAAACTGGCAAGCTTACAACGGCCAAAGATGATCAATTTTTTTTTATTATTAAATCATTATTATTAATTCATCATTATTTATTTATCATGTATTCATTTAGCAAAGCAGCACACCCTTTGTCCATAATATTTTGGCTTTATTTTCAAAAGTATTTCAACTTTATTATCAAAATAAAAACTTATATGGTCATTAAAAACATAGAAAATAAATTTAAAAAAAATTAAAGTGGCTCTAATACGCCAACATGTCAGTTTTTTTTTTTTTTTTACATTTCCCATTTTCTTTTCCCCATTTTTAATCCCACAATTTCTTATTTTTTTCCCTTTTCCCCCATTTGTCCCCTATTCTTTTGGGGTTTTATCCATTTTTTTAAAATTTGTACATTTTATTTTTTCCCCATTTTTAATTTTTTTTTTTAATTTTGTCAATTTTCTTTTAATTTTTTTCTTTTCCCATTTAAAAAAAAAAACTTTTCTTCCCTCCCATTTTATTTCCCCCATTTTTTTCAAGCTTTTTCCCATTTTCTTTCTTTTTTTTTTTTTCTTTTTTTAATTGTCTTTTTTAATAATTGTATTTTTTTTCCAGTTTAAAAAAAAAATTTTTTTTTATAATTTTTCCCATTTTTGTAATTTGTATATTTTCTCCCTCTTTTCATTTTATTTGTCTTTTTCCCCATTTATATCTCTGTTCATTATTATTATTTACTTTACTTCTGTTGTATAGTGATCTGGAGCTTGTGAACGGCGCTGCATGAATAAAACACAGAGCCGAGCCATCGAGAGCCTCGTTGACGGCATCGCACCGCAATCTACGTGGCATCCGTAATATCTGTAGCCGTCGGAGGGGGTAACGAGTGCCCATCCGTGGCTGATCTGGGCCTCGCCGTCCCCGCTGCATACCAACATGGGCATTAGCACTTCATTTCATTCTCCATCACTCTCCATCTGCAGAAAGCACCTTGAAGTGTTTGCGAAGTTCCTCCGCCGAGCCAAATGAATTGAGCTTCATTAATTTCTAGCCGCTCGCCGGTCCACTCCACCCGCCCGCCCGCCCGCCCGGCCCGCCCGTCACCTCGCAGTCGTGCTTAATACAAATATTCTTCGGGCGTGTCATGAATTATACATTTCCGGAGTCTGGTTAAATATGTGTGCGCCGGATCTGAGGTGCTGGTGCGCAAACCGAGGTAAATGTTTACCCCGGTGGAAATGAGAGGATCTGAGGCCGCCGCGCTCGACGGCGTACGAACTAGAGCGCGAGAGAGAGAGGGTGAGAGAGAGAGAGGCTTTTTCATCCACTTTGAAATAGAGTGATTTCTTAGCCGGGTACAATAGGCCTCTGTGTAGCCGTTTCCTGATGTAGTGGAGAATGGAGAGCCTGTGCAAGGATGGCATACCAATGAAGGGTGCAGAGAAAAGGCCGGGGGGGGGGGGGCTCGCAGAAGGCGTCTCTCTTTACCGTACGCCGCCGCTCCGAATTGAGGCGTCACGCCTGGAGTTGGAAATAAATCACAGCCTCTAATTGGTTTATAGGGAGCGAGTGGGAGTGGTATTGTTTCATCGATGCAAATGCATTGACTTTCATTTTATTAGAGAGACACTTGCAGATGGCGGCGCTTTTATTGGAAGCTGTAAGAGTGACTTATTGCCTTCGGAAAAAAAGATGTGGCCCCTGATCCCCTTCACCGCCCACAGAAATGCCACCATCCTAAAAAAATAAGACTTTTTAATTTATCAGTAATTAAAAACAAAGGAACCGAGTGTACCTGAAATCAATCCACGTACAAACATTTAAAAAACGTGATGTTATTAATGCAACGTTATTAATTTATGATTAATCATCACTTGGTTCTAGTCGGGTGATTTTCACCCATTCCTCCTAACAAAGTTCTGCCAGGGTTACTCTGCAGCAAATAAATTATTAATATTAATATTAATAATAATAATAATAATAATAATAAATATTTTAAACAATAAAATATTTGTTTTTAATTAATAATAATAATAATAATAATAATAATAATAATAATTAATAATAATGCAAAACTACCAAGTATTTATCCCAGATTTTTCTCTCCCAGTATTGGGATGCTTCTTCTAATTTTTGATTCATGTTTTCCAGCCACAGCAATTGCAAACAGTTATAATAAATCAATTACATTAGGGAAATTATGTGCTTCTGACTTTGCAGCAACAGTTTAGGGAAGGTCTGTGCACAAAGCAAGCTCTATAAAGAAACTCTCTGACCTCAGCCAGACTGAACTGCTTTGGAATTTGAATGGTCACAAATTCCCAGACATACTCTAAAGTCTAGTGAGAAGCTTCTCAGAAGAGCGGCTGTTGTTCTAGCTGAGCACTCTATTTTAATTTTGTTTGTTTTTGGAATGGTACGTCCGTCAAGCTCATGTTCAGGCGTCCGAATTCTGTTGGCTTTTTAGTGTATCTGTATTATTGGTTATAGATGATGTTAATTAAGGCACTTTGATCCAAGCTGATCAAACAGTGAATTAAATGTTGAATTAGGCAGGTTCTGAGGTGAGTAAAGGTCAGTGGAGCGATACAAATATGGTGAAATAACATAATGCTCCCTTTAAGGGCCGCCACAACAGATTATTTGTCTGCAGACTTGCTTCTGACCTGCACTGAGAGTGCACTGATGTGTCTCCTTAATGGCAAGGTTCTCGGAACACCAGTCCAAGATTTGAACCCCAGAACTCAAGAATCTGACTCTCACCGTTACACCTCAAGATAATAATCTGCCTTATGAGTTCCATGTTGCATTAGAATTCTACCGAGGCAGCTGATCAGGTAGGTAGGTAGTAGGGGAGCAGGTTTTCCAGCACACGGTTTTTATTTCTGCATTGCTGGGCTGCAGCGTTTCATAGCGCAGTGTGCAGAGAGAGAGAGATGAAGCCACACTGATTAATCAAACAGAGACTTGTACAGAGCTCAGAACGAGTTGCATCACCCCGCCGGTTCCAGGTAGCGCTCGTGCCAAGGGGCGCTGGACTGCGCCGTGCATTTGGAGGCGATCGACCTCGGTCTTAAATCAATGCGAGCGATAGCGGGTGCTGGCCGCTGCTGGCCTGTCCTCCAGCTATACAGGATTAGTTTAGCTCTGCTCTCAGGCAATCCTGACTTTATTTGGAGGAGCAGAGGTGAAGCGAGTAAATAAAACAGCTTACACAGGTAAAAAACAAGGTACAGAAAGTCACAAGTATTTACCAACTTCGTATAGGAAGGTGTCTAGAACATCCTCCTATAGCGGTGACGGCGGTGTTACTGTATGACAGGACCTGTGGAAGAACTCGGAAGCTGAGGAAGACCAAAATATATATTTTTTTACATCACAATATGTATGTATTAAAGAAAACTGCTGAAAATCTCAAGGAGGAAGATGATCACCACAGAGCAGGTGAATGAGACAGCCAGAACTGCAAGTTGTGTAACTTTGGATGTGTGATGTGACTTGTGTAAGGACGCAGAAGACGTGGAAGACCAAGAATAAGCTGGATTGACATCATCATCACATAAATCTGCATGACTGTGAAACCTGAGGAAAGATGCATTGGAAGGCTGCTAATAGACTCTTGGAGGAAGATGAGCACCACTGAGCGAGTGTATGAGACAGCCAGAATAAAAAGGAGCTTCTAAACCACAATAAGTCCTGTAAGTTACGTTATTTTGGGCGTGTGATGAGGTGCCCACATAACAACTTTGAAGGCAGTGTTGTGATGGAGAGCATTGGAGAAAGCTGTCCCATCTGTGCAGCCAACCATCACAAAGTCATGATGGCATAGTAACGTGACCTACATATCCCATAGCCACTAACATACTTAGGTGATTAGGTAGATCGATTCATTATAAGGACACGTCAGGTTATATTTTAAGCACAGTCTCGAGTTCGAGTCTTAGCGGTGCCAGCAGCCCAGCCGGACACTTAACGGGCACAAAGGGGCACGTCTGAGGGACGGAAGCCCGGATTTGGATGGGGACTCGCCCTCTTGTTACAGTCTGGTTAAACTGGAAGTCAGCAGCTGGTCCGGTCCTTCGCCGATGCGGGACGTCGGCATTCTTTTGGTGTCTGGGAACTCGGCCCTGGTCCTGCAGGGTTTGGAGCTGCGCCAGGAGAGCGGATTGGCCCAGTGGAGGCCCCTAGCAGGCACAATTGGCCACTAGTCTGCTGGGTGGGAAAAGACGTGGCATCAGTTAAACCATGATGATGACGACACTGCCGGTGTGAACACGTGGCGATGTGTGATCATAGATTTGGGCGACGAGTTTGGGCGAAAACTCGCTGCCGGTCTGAACGTCGGGACAGACTCAGCATTCAGGCCACGCAGAACGATGAGAAGAGTCCTGATTGGGTGCTGAGGATGACCGATGTGACCTCCCGATGACTCCTGGGGAATGTAGTTTGGAACAGAGTCCATCGACTTTTAACTGAGCCTGCTGAAGGCATAAAAGGGGCAGAACAGACGCCCTAGACGGGAAGTCCGACACCCTGCGTACATTTCTCTTACAAGTGCGCGTAACTTTTGACTTAGTGGTAAAATCTGGAACCCTGGTTGTTATTCGGGGAAGCGACGGGAGCTGGTTTGTTTTTCTACCCCAGATAAAAGTGCGATTATGAAAGTAGGATAAAGTAGAACACGGGGAATTAAGAGGAAGTGACCGGGCATCAGGAGGCTAATTGGAAAATGATTTCAGCTCTGAATCAAAAAGAGGGATTACAGCCTGGCTGATTACTCTCGCTCCGTGCTTAAAGCATTATTGCGTTATTGCGCTTCCGACGCTTTAAATCATCGTGTTCGTCGGGTAAATAATATTCAAGTGTCTGTTTGTTGTTTTAAACAGCGACATTAAAGCAAATGTCTTTCCGCGTCATTAGGCACTAAAATGTCAATATGGAAGCGGCACCGGAGGAAAACGACGAGGGTTCGACTTCGAGGAGGTTGATGGTTGGACGGTGGTAGTTCAGGGGTAAAAGGTACTAAACTATTGACTATAATAGCAGGCGATGGGCCCCTGAGCAAGGCCCTTAAATTTCAACTGTTCATAAGCTTGTGATTGCTTAGGTCTAACACGTTTATATCATGATGGACATGGACGGCATATGTTGGTACTTCAGGATTCTAGATTCAGTTCTTGCCTCTAGTTACTCTCAAGTACTGATGTGTCGAGTTTGTCATGTTCTCCCTCTTCATGTCGGCTTCTAGTGAATAATAATACAACCCCAAATCAGAAAAAAAGTTGGGACAGTATGAAAAATGCAAATAAAAAACCAGTGTTCCTTATGATTATTTTCTTACAATAATTTTGATTACAGACTGATCGACGGGAGGCACGGTGGCTCGGTGGGTAGCACTGTCGGGGGGAGGGGTCTGCCCTGCGATGGATTGGTGCCCCATCCAGGGTGTGACTGTGTGTCTTGCGGCCATTGAAAAGCTGGGATAGGCTCCAATATGGGGTTGTAATAAAATAATGATTCTTAATACCCAAGGACGCCGTACAAAATAACCAAGAGAAGAACATGATAACCTAAATGTATATACATCACACAGTTTAACAGAATCACAGGATCTTCTTACTAAAGGGGGTCAAGGATTTAGTCCTGTACCGTTCTCTTGATGAACAAATCATGTGCACTTGGCCATTCAAAATATAATCAAGGATAACACTTCTGACCAGATCACATTGTTTAAATATTTGTAGACCAGTCCCTAGTACAGACATACTAGAGGACTAAGTACTAAGTTTAGTATCTTGATCCAAAATTTGGGTCAACACTTGTGATTTTGCTAGGATGTACGTTTTTGTAACAAGGCTGCGATTCGGGTGTTGGATGATTCTCAGCACTGCAGTGACACTGACATGGTGGTGGTGTGTTAGTGTGTGTTGTGCTGGTATGAGTGGATCAGACACTGCAGTGCTGCTGGAGTTTTTAAACACCTCACCGTCACTGCTGGACTGAGAATAGTCCACCAACCAAAAATAACCAGCCGACAGCACCCCGTGGGCAGCGTCCTGTGACCACTGATGAAGGTCTAGAAGATGAGCGACTCAAACAGCAGCAATAGATGAGCGATCGTCTCTGACTTTACATCTACAAGGTGGACCGACTAGGTAGGAGTGTCTAAAAAAGTGGACAGTGAGTGGACACGGTATTTAAAAACTCCAGCAGCGCTGCTGTGTCTGATCCACTCATACCAGCACAACACACACTAACACACCACCACCATGTCAGTGTCACTGCAGTGCTGAGAATCATCCACCACCTAAATAATACCTGCTCTGTGGGGGTCCTGTGGGGATCCTGACCATTGAAGAACAGGGTGAAAGCAGGTTAGAAAAGTACGTAGAGAAATAACCTTGATTAAACATCTGCATTTGCAAGTTGGGTTCTACGTCCATTCTCACAGGCATGTAGGGTCCAAATGATGAAATAATTTAATTCATTTAGGTTTTCCTTTAATGTGTCACCCATGCATACATCTGGAAGCCATTCCCTGTCAAAAAGGACTTGAAACAAACAACCTCCAGGCAGCGGAACATACAGCATCGGCTTGTTTAGCACTAAAGATCGATAACAGTCTCCCCGGCGGGATTATCTTCGATGACGAATGTTGTGTATGCATGAGAAAGAGAAAATCATTACAGCTCAAAGTAAGAATCATTAGATAAATATCGAGTCGGCGAGTGATGCTGTGGGTACCCGAACATCGATACGGCCCACACCGAGACCACCGCACACACACACACACATCCAAAAGATTGAACGCAGGAGTTTTAAACACATGAATTATCGCAGTTCGCTTTACAGGAAGCGCAGTACATGATTCCATATGTGGCCAAAAGTATTCGGACACCTGACTGTGGTATTAAAATAGAGTTTTAACCAGAACAGGTGCTCGTCTGAGAAGTATGTATGATGGAATTTGTGCCTCGTTCAGTCAAAAGATGACAGCATTTGTCAAGAAGGCCTCAGTTGATGTTTCAGTTCATTCCAAAGCAGTTCAGCAGGGAAACTTTACTTTATTTTAGTCTTTACAAAGTTTGCTTGTCATGCTGGAACAAAAAACATTCCCTAAACTATTGGTGTATAAACTAAACTGGAGGTATATAATTTCCTTATACATTTATTTAGATAAATATAAGAGATTACAAAGCAAGCTCTAAAAAACATGAAAAAGCTTTTTCACTTTTTTCTTTTTAACTGTTTGATTTAGTTTTTTACTTTTTTACAATTTCTACAATTATATATTTTATTAAAAGATTTTTATATAATCTTTCAGATTAAATTTTTCCCTATTAATTTTTTCTTCATTTTTTTCAGATCTAAATTTGTTTCCCTTTATTTTTTCCACTTTTTTCATTTTATTTTCATTTTTTTTTCAAATTTCAATTTTTCTTTTTCATTTGTTCTATTCTTTCCCTTCATTTTTTTTATCACATTTCAGATTTTTCCTTTTTCCCCTTTACCATCTTTTTTCTTTTTTCAATTTTTTTTCAAATTTTATTTTTTCACTTTTCCATTTTTTTTCTTTTTCTTTTTATAATATTTCAACGTTTTCCTTTTTTCATTTCTTTTGTTTCAATTTTAATTTTTATTATTTTTTATTATTATTTCCTTTTTTTCTTTTTTACATTTTTTTTCTTTTTTTCTTTCATTTTTTTTCAGTTTTTTTTTCAGTTTTCCTTTTTTCATTTCTTTTGTTTCAATTTTCGATTTTAATTTTTATTCCCCATTATTCTTAATATTTATACTTTTACTATACTTCTGTGTGTATTGTGTATTTATAATGTGTTGCAGTGACAAATGAATTATAAATTAGTCCATTTCCTTTATATAATTGATTTATTACACCTGTTAGCACCTGCTGTAGCAGAAACACAATTCAGTAAATAGAAAAGGTGTCCCAATACTTTTGTTTAAAGTGCATTTAATATAAATAAGCTCAGTAAATGTTATTTTTAGGTTTGATTGTAAAACAGTTTAACGGGTACATCCCTCACCTCTGCTCAGGGTCTGTAAGAAGCCTCACATGTTCTCCCTGGGTACCTCTGAGTAAATGTGGGTGAGTGTGTGTGATGCCGTGTGACCTTTTATCCTTCACCAATTACCAATAATCGTTCAGCTTTATTTTGTGTGTGTTTCTCAGAAAACACCTATTTTTGTGTGCACTGGAAATTAAGACAGCCCAGGAAAGCCTGAATGACTCGGGTAATTCAGTGTTTAAGATACCTGACTAGTGATCAGAAGGTTCCTGGTTCAAGCCCCACCAACACGTGTTGCCGGGCTCTTGACCAAGGCCCTAAACCTTCATTTACTTTGGTTGTACTTCGTCTGTAAGTCACTTTGGATAGAAGTGTTTAATAAATACGACCTCAGTCATTCTCCAATCCCGCCCCCCAAATATATATAGTTAATCATGTCTGCATTAAAGAGCCCGACCAGCCGATAGCACCAGTGGGGATTAGAACCCTGGATCCCAGAAGTAGTGAGAGCTAGATTAATTTACCCCTGCACTAATAATAATAAAATAAATAATAATAATAAAATAAAAAATAAAATTATAAAATAAAAATAATCAAATTAAATTAAATAATAATTAAATAATAATAAAATAAGTATCAATAATAATAATAATCCTAATTTATTAATAATAAAATTTGTAATAGATACTGATAATTTAATTAAAAAACTAAGTAATAATAATAATAATCATAAAATAATTAGTAAGATACTGAATTTAATAAAAACCTAAATAATTAATAATAATAATAATAATAATAATAATAATAAATCGCCACACAACACACACACACCTGAAATGTACAGCAGCCAATCTCACTTCTGCAGGCTTTTGTCAGGTGTGAAACAACTCAAGTACCCAGACAGAACACATGCAGACATGAGAAGAACTTCCCAAAGGTCTATCAGACAGTTACCAGAGGTGAGAATTGAACCCAGGACCCCAGGGCCCCTGTTACTCTGGGGCACTCACACTACCAGCTGCTAAAGATACCTGAATGGGTTTTGTCATATGATGATGCAGGTGAGAAGATGGTGAAGCCGGGACTGTTAATGATGCACCGGAAACGTCCCCAATCTGAAGCGTTATGCAGGATTCATTCTGTTCGATGCTCGATGGTCTTTTCTCACACCAGGGGATTGAAATTTGTGCCGAAATTGCATCAGCATTGCGTGAAGTAATTAAATAATAATAAATGGCTCGTTTTCTCATTCCATCTGCCGAAAGTAAATAAATAAATAAATAAATAAAGTCGTGTCGCTGCAATTTCTCGCATTATTACTGAAAAATCAATGCTGTTCATTTATGTGCTGCAGTTTATCCTGTAGAAATCTTCACTATCGACTCACATGCAGGTTTATTTCTTCTTTAATTTAATACACACCCATCATCCACCTTGTTTGTACATTTATGGACCATTTTATAAGCCACACACTATATTAACCCCTCATCATGAGCTTGTCGGAGCACATTTCACAACAATAACAGCCTCCACTCTTCTGAAACGGCTTTCGACAACATTCTGTAGGAAGCGTGTCTGTGAGAATTTGTGCCCATTCGATCAAGAGAGCGTCAATAAGCTCAGCTACCGATGTGGGCCGGAAAGGCCTGAACGGGGATGAATTCACGTTTCAACTCCTCCCACGTGTGCTCAGTGCAGATCTCTCTTTCTGCATAGGGGCACGGTCATGCTGGAACAGAAAGGAGCCTTCCCTAAAGTGTTTACACATATTTGGAAATCATTATTTACATAACAACAACAGAAAGGCAGTAATACATGGTAAAAACTCGAGTTCGAGTGTCAGCTCTGCTATCAGCCAGCCGGCACCTACACAGGGGGTAGCAACTGGCATCTCTGTAGTTCTTTTTGGACTGTAGGGCCTTGCTTCATGCTTCCTGATGGACTGGTGGACACCAGACCAGCTTTACAGGGTGTGGGTTTTTTAATAGTGCATCTATCTGCTTCCATAGGCTTTAGTTCTCTGTGAAACTGCTGTTCCTGCTGTTTTCAGGTCATGCTGCAACTAGTTGCTGGTGTAAGTGCAACCTCTACGATAATTTGGCTTTATTTTGGGGTTAAGATGTAGTAAAATGTTTACTATTCAGTCTAGTGGTAGATCAGCAGTAAAGGTACTGGATTAATACAGTATATGCGAGGGTTGTTGGTTCAAACCCCAAATCTGCCAGGTTGTCACTGTTGGACTCTTGAGCACGGCCCTTAACTTTCAATTACTTAGATTGTTTTTTAATAAATGTACTGTATGTGTTTCTATTGATTGTGAATGAAGCACTTGAATACACTTTGCAAATAAGAATCGGCTCAACGCTATCGTATTCTCGCATTCTGATTTATTTTGTTTATAAAACGGAACGTAAACATCGATCAGAAACCATCAGGCCCCCCAATAACACCATGTTCCATTTCATAAATAAAACCTTAAAAACATAAATCTTGTTCATAAAATCTTCACAAGGTAATCAGAGAATCAACTCCCTAAATGAATCGATTCCCCCTTTCGTAATTTTCACTTTTTATAAAGTTTCTTTTGTATTTGAAACGGAACGTAAACAGCTATCAGAAACGTAAACAACTATCAGAAACGTAAACAGCTATCAGGAACTTAAACAACTATCAGAAACGTAAACAACTATCAGAAACGTAAACAGCTATCAGGAACGTAAACAGCTATCAGGAACGTAAACAGCTATCAGGAACGTAAACAGCTAACAGAAACGTAAACAACTATCAGAAACGTAAACAGCTATCAGAAACGTAAACAGCTATCAGGAACGTAAACAGCTATCAGGAACGTAAACAGCTATCAGAAACGTAAACAACTATCAGAAACGTAAACAGCTATCAGGAACGTAAACAGCTATCAGGAACGTAAACAGCTAACAGAAACGTAAACAGCTATCAGAAACGTAAACAACTATCAGAAACGTAAACAGCTATCAGAAACGTAAACAGCTATCAGGAACGTAAACAGCTAACAGAAACGTAAACAGCTATCAGAAACGTAAACAGCTATCAGGAACGTAAACAGCTAACAGAAACGTAAACAGCTATCAGGAACGTAAACAACTATCAGAAACGTAAACAGCTATCAGAAACGTAAACAGCTATCAGGAACGTAAACAACTATCAGAAACGTAAACAACTATCAGAAACGTAAACAGCTATCAGAAACGTAAACAGCTATCAGGAACGTAAACAGCTATCAGGAACGTAAACAGCTAACAGAAACGTAAACAGCTATCAGAAACGTAAACAACTATCAGAAACGTAAACAGCTATCAGGAACGTAAACAGCTATCAGGAACGTAAACAACTATCAGAAACGTAAACAGCTATCAGGAACGTAAACAACTATCAGAAACGTAAACAGCTATCAGAAACGTAAACAGCTATCAGGAACGTAAACAGCTATCAGGAACGTAAACAGCTATCAGGAACGTAAACAGCTATCAGAAACGTAAACAGCTATCAGAAACGTAAACAGCTATCAGGAACGTAAACAGCTATCAGCAACGTAAACAGCTATCAGAAACGTAAACAGCTATCAGAAACGTAAACAGCTATCAGAAACGTAAACAGCTATCAGAAACGTTAACAGCTATCAGAAACGTAAACAACTATCAGAAACGTAAACAGCTATCAGAAACGTAAACAACTATCAGAAACGTAAACAACTATCAGAAACGTAAACAACTATCAGAAACGTAAACAGCTATCAGAAACGTAAACAACTATCAGAAACGTTAACAGCTATCAGAAACAAACAACTATCAGAAACGTAAACAACTATCAGAAACGTAAACAACTATCAGAAACGTAAACAGCTATCAGAAACTTAAACAACTATCAGAAACGTAAACAGCTATCAGAAACTTAAACAACTATCAGAAACGTAAACAACTATCAGAAACGTAAACAGCTATCAGAAACGTAAACAACTATCAGAAACGTAAACAGCTATCAGAAACTTAAACAACTATCAGAAACGTAAACAGCTATCAGAAACTTACAACTATCAGAAACGTAAACAGCTATCAGAAACTTAAACAGCTATCAGAAACGTAAACAACTATCAGAAACTTAAACAACTATCAGAAACGTAAACAACTATCAGAAACTTAAACAACTATCAGAAACGTAAACAACTATCAGAAACGTAAACAGCTATCAGAAACGTAAACAGCTATCAGAAACTTAAACAACTATCAGAAACGTAAACAACTATCAGAAACGTAAACAGCTATCAGAAACTTAAACAACTATCAGAAACGTAAACAACTATCAGAAACGTAAACAGCTATCAGAAACGTAAACAACTATCAGAAACGTAAACAGCTATCAGAAACTTAAACAACTATCAGAAACGTAAACGGCTATCAGAAACGTAAACAGTTATCAGAAACGTAAACAGCTATCAGAAACGTAAACTATCAGGAACGTAAACAACTATCAGAAACGTAAACAACTATCAGAAACGTAAACTATCAGAAACTTAAACAACTATCAGAAACGTAAACAACTATCAGAAACTTAAACAACTATCAGAAACGTAAACAACTATCAGAAACTTAAACAACTATCAGAAACGTAAACAACTATCAGAAACGTAAACAACTATCAGAAACGTAAACTATCAGAAACTTAAACAACTATCAGAAACGTAAACAACTATCAGAAACTTAAACAACTATCAGAAACGTAAACAACTATCAGAAACTTAAACAACTATCAGAAACGTAAACAACTATCAGAAACGTAAACAACTATCAGAAACGTAAACAGCTATCAGAAACGTAAACAACTATCAGAAACGTAAACAGCTATCAGAAACTTAAACAACTATCAGAAACGTAAACGGCTATCAGAAACGTAAACAGTTATCAGAAACGTAAACAGCTATCAGAAACGTAAACTATCAGGAACCATTAGCCCCCAACAACACTGATTATGTTCCATTTCACTAATAAAATCTTTAAAACTTGCTCATTAAATTTTCACGAGTTGATCGGAAAGTCGACTCATTCAATGAATCGGTTCATTGTTATCGTTAATTTTACTTTTTTAGTATCTTTTGTTTTTGAAACAAAACGTAAACATCTATCAGGAACCATCAGCCCCCCAATAACACTAAGATTATGTTCAATTTCACTAATAAAATCTTTGAAATATAAAAACATGCTCATAAAATCTTCGAGATAATCAGAGAATCGACTTCTTAAATGAATCGGTTCATCGCTATCGTAATTTACTTAAGTTTTTAGGTTTTTTTTTTATGAAACAGAACGTAAACAGCAATTTTCAGCCATCAGCCCACCGATAACACAAATAATATTCCGTTTCACTTATAAAACATTCAAAACAAACAAACATTCATAAAAGCTTCACAAGATAATCGGAGAACCGACTCCTTAAATAAATCGATTCCCGCTTTCGTAATTCTCACTTTTTTCTTTCTTTTTAGTTTCTTTTGTATTTGAAACGGAATGTGAACAGCCATCAGCAGCTATTAGCCCTTAAAAACACACTTCATGTTCCGTTTCACTAATAAATTCTCTCTAAGCAACTTGTTCATAAATGTACTGAATCGGTTCAACTTTATAGTTCACACTAAATTTAAACAACCTAAATATATTTTCTTCTCTTTCTTTATTTAATAAAAATAACTTTCCTGACAGCACGATCGTCACCATACCGGCTCAGTCTTTAAACAATTAAAGAATGAGCACTGCGTTTAATTACTAACAAGCTAATATAGATTCGAGTTCAGGTGTGGTGAGTTTGGCTAATGAGCTGGAAGGTGAAGGGTTGTCAGATCCAGCAAAACATAAGCAATCAAAGTCTTTCTAAGCAGTGGGAATCAAACAAAGGATGTGAAAGTAGCGAACAAAAGAGGTCTAAAGCAGCTGCAAGGTTTATTTATTATTTATTAGGATTTTAATGCCATGCTTTACACTATTTGGTTACATTCATGACAGGAACGGTAGTTACTCCTTACACAAGATTATTCAGTTCACAAGTTTAATATCAAACACAGTCATGGACAATTTAGTGTCTCCAATTAACCAGACTGCACATGTTTGTACTGTGGGAGACAGACACAGGGAGAACATGCAAACTCCACACAGAAAGGACCCGAACCGCCCCACCTGGGGATCGAACCCAAGACCTTTTTGCTGTAAGGCGACAGTGCTACCCACTATGACTTAAAAGACTCCTGATTACAAGAGATCAAGTCGTGTAGTGGGAACTAGTGTGAGCATTAGCTTCCTTACTGCTGCAATAGTGACTCCTACTGTCAGCTGGATGCGCCGAATGACCGGCGTAAAAAATATTGACAGACGAGAACTCAGGTCTAGTCGGCTGGTGTAATAGACTGGCAGCTCTGTCTGAGCGTACACGACTTTCAAGGTGTTCAGATCGCTGTGCAGTTCACACTACCAGAAGGGATCGTCTGTTCTGCTGAGAAAGCTATATGTATGTATATATATATACACTAATCAGCCATAACATTATGACCACCTCCTTGTTTCTACACTCTCTGTCCATTTTATCAGCTCCACTTACCATATAGAAGCACTTTGTAGTTCTACAATTACTGACTGTAGTCCATCGGTTTCTCGATATACTTTTTTAACGCCGTTTCACTCTGTTCTTCAATGGTCAGGACCCCCACAGGACCCCCACAGAGCAGGTATTATTTAGGTGGTGGATCATTCTCAGCACTGCAGTGACACTGACATGGTGGTGGTGTGTTAGTGTGTGTTGTGCTGCTATGAGTGGATCAGACACAGCAGCGCTGCTGGAGTTTTTAAACACCTCACTGTCACTGCTGGACTGAGAATAGTCCACCAACCAAAAACGTCCAGCCAACAGTGCCCCGTGGGCAGCGTCCTGTGACCACTGATGAAGGTCTAGAAGATGAGCGACTCAAACAGCAGCAATAGATGAGCGATCGTCTCTGACTTTACATATACAAGGTGAACCAACTAGGTAGGAGTGTCTAATAGAGTGGACAGTGAGTGGACACGGTATTTAAAAACTCCAGCAGCGCTGCTGTGTCTGATCCACTCAAACCAGCACAACACACACTAACACACCACCACCATGTCAGTGTCACTGCAGTGCTGAGAATCATCCACCACCTAAATAATACCTGCTCTGTGGTGGTCCTGTGGGGGTCCTGACCATTGAAGAACAGGGTGAAAGGGGGCTAACAAAGCATGTAGAGAAAAAGATGGACTACAGTCAGTAATTGTAGAACTACAAAGTGCTTCTATATGGTAAGTGGAACTGATAAAATGGACAGTGAGTGTAGAAACAAGGAGGTGGTTTTAATGTTATAACTGATCAGCATATATACAGTATATATACAGTGTATCACAAAAGTGAGTACACCCCTCACATTTCTGCAAATATTTCATTATATCTTTTCATGGGACAACACTATAGACATGAAACTTGGATATAACTTAGAGTAGTCAGTGTACAGCTTGTATAGCAGTGTAGATTTACTGTCTTCTGAAAATAACTCAACACACAGCCATTAATGTCTAAATAGCTGCAACATAAGTGAGTACACCCCACAGTGAACATGTCCAAATTGTGCCCAAATGTGTCGTCGTCCCTCCCTGGTGTCATGTGTCAAGGTCCCAGGTGTAAATGGGGAGCAGGGCTGTTAAATTTGGTGTTTTGGGTACAATTCTCTCATACTGGCCACTGGATATTCAACATGGCACCTCATGGCAAAGAACTCTCTGAGGATGTGAGAAATAGAATTGTTGCTCTCCACAAAGATGGCCTGGGCTATAAGAATATTGCTAACACCCTGAAACTGAGCTACAGCATGGTGGCCAAGGTCATTCAGCGGTTTTCCAGGACAGGTTCCACTCGGAACAGGCTTCGCCAGGGTCGACCAAAGAAGTCGAGTCCACGTGTTCGGCGTCATATCCAGAGGTTGGCTTTAAAAAATAGACACATGAGTGCTGCCAGCATTGCTGCAGAGGTTGAAGACGTGGGAGGTCAGCCTGTCAGTGCTCAGACCATACGCCGCACACTGCATCAACTCGGTCTGCATGGTCGTCATCCCAGAAGGAAGCTGACGCACAAGAAAGCCCGCAAACAGTTTGCTGAAGACAAGCAGTCCAAGAACATGGATTACTGGAATGCCCTGTGGTCTGATGAGACCAAGATAAACTTGTTTGGCTCAGATGGTGTCCAGCATGTGTGGCGGCGCCCTGGTGAGAAGTACCAAGACAACTGTATCTTGCCTACAGTCAAGCATGGTGGTGGTAGCATCATGGTCTTGGGCTGCATGAGTGTTGCTGGCACTGGGGAGCTGCAGTTCATTGAGGGAAACATGAATTCCAACATGTACTGTAACATTCTGAAACAGAGCATGATCCCCTCCCTTCGAAAACTGGGCCTCATGGCAGTTTCCCAACAGGATAACGACCCCAAACACAACCTCCAAGATGACAACTGCCTTGCTGAGGAAGCTGAAGGTAAAGGTGATGGACTAAACCCAATTGAGCACCTGTGGCGCATCCTCAAGTGGAAGGTGGAGGAGTTCAAGGTGTCTAACATCCACCAGCTCCGTGATGTCATCATGGAGGAGTGGAAGAGGATTCCAGTAGCAACCTGTGCAGCTCTGGTGAATTCCATGCCCAGGAGGGTTAAGGCAGTGCTGGATAATAATGGTGGTCACACAAAATATTGACACTTTGGGCACAATTTGGACATGTTCACTGTGGGGTGTACTCACTTATGTTGCAGCTATTTAGACATTAATGGCTGTGTGTTGAGTTATTTTCAGAAGACAGTAAATCTACACTGCTATACAAGCTGTACACTGACTACTCTAAGTTATATCCAAGTTTCATTTCTATAGTGTTGTCCCATGAAAAGATATAATAAAATATTTGCAGAAATGTGAGGGGTGTACTCACTTTTGTGATACACTGTATATATGCAACACCATTCACTCTATAGGTCCAGATATTTAACATGCTAGATATTTTTCTTGAGTCTGCGAGCAGTCGGATCGAGACGTTGAGCGGTGTAGTGTGAACTAGGCATGAAGCACTAACCCTCGTTCTCTCCAAACACCGTACTGTAGTTCTAAAATCATACACAGGGACGCTAATAATCCGAACCCACATAAAGACTTCAGCGTGCTTCTCAGACGGGTTTCCAGATGACCTTGTGCCTCCAAACTCACAGACGGCATTGATCTTCATATGGAAGGAGCAGACGAGTGGAAGGAAAGTTCTGTTTCAGCGCTCTGAGAATAAATGGATCACCGGAGACCTAATGATGACCCAGCACCACCAAATGAAAGCCGACAGTTTACGGCGCCCGTGCCGGCTCTTCTGGAGAGTAGGGCTGAGTGTAAGAAAAGTTCTGTGCCAGCGTGAGACGGAGACGTCTGGAGTCCTGAAACGAGGTTCAGTCAGTTTACAGACGGAAGCCGCGATTACTCCGACTCTGTTTGTAATGTTTTATTAATTATTCATCATCCTGTGATTGTAGATACTTGTTAAGATCCATGCAATTAAAATTCTATGAATATTTGATGAGAATGGAATGTCATCAGGGTTGTTTTAATTTTGTGAGGCATGGTGGCACAATATCTGGGTCATTCAGATCTGAGATCTAGTTCTTACATTTGGCCACTTTTATTGCTATTTTATTTCTGCATTTTCTTCCTTTTTCTTCCAATTTATTGTGGCCGGTTAGTTTTACGCTGCTGGAGAACCTGATGGCATCCGAGGAGGGTAAATTCACCTGACGCGCTCCACCCGATGTAATAAAATAGAAATACAGACAGTGGCCGCAGCACCAAGCAGAGAACGCTTTTATTGAAAGCAACTTACAGTACCGTGAGAGTATACAGTCTAAGCAATTGAGTGTTAAGGGCCTTGCTCAAGGGCCCAACATTGGCAACCTGGCAGTGGTGGGACTTGAACCAGCGACCTTTCGATTACTAGTCCAGTACCTTAACCCCTAGGCGACAACTTCCCTATTTTTTTGCGCTATGAAATCTAATAAACAAGACAGACCACCAAAATATGACAGAATACTTTGGACCCACTGCAGTCGCCTCACAGCAAGAAGGTCCTGGGTTCGATTCCCAATTTGAGCGGTTCGGGTTCTGTGTGGAGTTTGCATGTTCTCCCCGTGTCTCCTCCCACAGACTGAATGGGCACAAATTCCCACACACAGACACAATAGAGGTTTGTCCGACAAGTTTATCAGGTGTCCAAATACTTTTGACCATATAATAAAGAAAATAATTATAATATAGACCTACATACAGCAGCTAACTCATGTAAATCAGCCACTCATCTAGGGCAGTTGTAGCCTATCGGTTAAGGTACTGGACTTGTAATCAAAAGGTCGCTGGTTCAAGTCCCACCACTGCCAGGTTGTCCCTGTTGGGCCCTTAGACAGTACACTATCACAGTACTGTAAATCGCTTTGGATTAAAGCGTCTCCTAAATGCTGTAAATGTTCCTTTCCTTTATGTCACTGATTTATTCCACCTGTTAGCAACTGCTGTGGCTGAAACACGTGTATTTAATAATTAGAAGTGGCGTCCCAATACTTCTGAGCGTGTGACTGTTGGTCTGTAACGTCTCTAACAGTATTTCGGAGTCGCGCCGGAGCGTGAACCCTGTGCTGTAATCTCCTCTGACCCGAGTGATTTTCTCTATCAGCTCTCACACACACCGCACACGAACCACCAGCCGTTTCACCAGCTAGCCGCTCCGCCGTCCCGCCGCTACGGTTTCCGCTAATAATTCTGAGAGTAGCGGGTGGACACGAGGACACGAGGGTGTTTGAGGACGGACAGACGGACACTTTGTGCTCGTATTTTAATAAAATCTGGGAAAGGTCAAAACTGCCCGACATTTGTATTCAGCAACAAACGACAGTTAATGGGTCAGAACGAGCCCTTCAATGGCATTCATTCATTCATCCGTTCATTCATTTATTCATTCATCCGTTCATTCATTCATTCATTCATCCGTTCATTCATTTATTCATTCATCCGTTCATTCATTCATTCATTAATTCATTCATTCATCCGTTCATTCATTCATTCATTCATTCATCCGTTCATTCATTCATTCATTAATTCATTCATTCATCCGTTCATTCATTCATTCATTCATTCATCCGTTCATTCATTCATTCATTCATTCATTCATTCATCCGTTCATTCATTCATTTATTCATTCATCCGTTCATTCATTCATTCATTAATTCATTCATTCATCCGTTCATTCATTCATTTATTCATTCATCCGTTCATTCATTCATTTATTCATTCATCCGTTCATTCATTCATTCATTCATTCATCTGTTCATTCATTCATTCATTCATTCATCCGTTCATTCATTCATTCATTCATTCATCCGTTCATTCATTCATTCATCCGTTCATTCATTCATTCATCCGTTCATTTATTCATTCATCTGTTCATTCATTCATTCCTCCGTTCATTCATTTATTTATTTATTTATTTATTCATTTATTCATTCATTCATTCATTCGTTCATTTATTTATTCATTCATTCATTCATCCGTTCATTTATTACTTAATTAATTCATCCATTCATTCATTTGTTCATTCATCCGTTCATTCATTTATTTATTCATTTATTCATTCATCCGTTCATTCATTTATTCATCCGTTCATTCATTCATTCATTCATTCATCCGTTCATTCATTCATCCGTTCATTCATTCATTCATCCGTTCATTCATTCATTCATCCGTTCATTCATTTATTCATCCGTTCATTCATTCATTCATCCGTTCATTCATTTATTCATCCGTTCATTCATTCATTCATTCATCCGTTCATTCATTTATTCATCCGTTCATTCATTCATTCATTCATTCATCCGTTCATTCATTCATTCATCCGTTCATTCATTTATTCATCCGTTCATTCATTCATTCATTCATTCATCCGTTCATTCATTTATTCATTCATTCGTTCATTCATCCGTTCATTCATTTATTCATTCATTCATCCATTCATTCATTCACCCGTTCATTCATTCATCCGTTCATTCATTCATTCATTCATCCGTTCATTCATTTATTCGTTCATTCATTCATTCATCCGTTCATTCATTCATCCGTTCATTCATTCATTCATACATTCATCCGTTCATTCATTAATTCATTAATTCATTCATCCGTTCATTCATTTATTCATTCATTCATCTGTTCATTCATTCATTCATTAATTAATCCGTTCATTCATTCATTCATTCATCCGTTCATTCATTCATTTATTCATTCATTCATCCGTTCATTCATTTATTTATTCATTTATTCATTCATTCATTCGTTCATTTATTCATTCATCCGTTCATTTATTAATTCATTCATTCATCCGTTCATTCATTCGTTCATTCATCCGTTCATTCATTTATTTATTCATTTATTCATTCATTCGTTCATTCATTTATTCATTCATTCATTCATCCGTTCATTTATTCATTCATTCACTTATTCATTCATTCATTTATTCATTAATTCATTTATTTATTTATCCGTTCATTCATTTGTTCATTTATCCATACATTTATTTGTTCTTTCATCCGTTCATTCATTTATTCATTAATTCATTTGTTCTTTCATCCCTTCATTCAATTATTTATCCGTTCATTTATTTGTTAATTCATCCATTCATTCATTTGTTTCATCCATTTATTCATTTATTCATTCATTTATTCATTCATTTGTTCATTTATTCATTCATTCATTTACTTGTTTATTCATTCGTTCATTCATTTGTTTATTCATTTATTGTGATAGCTCAGTGGTTAAGGTACTGGACTAGTAAACAGAAGGTTGCCGGTTCAAGCCCCGCCACCACCAAGTTGCCACTGTTGGGCCCCTGAGCAAGGCCCTTAACACTCAATTGCTCATCGTGTTCCGCTTTGGATAAAAGCGTCTGCTAAATGCTGAAAATGTAAATGTATTTGTTCATTCATTCATTCATTCAATTGTTTGTTCGTTTGTTGGTTGGTTCGTTCATTTATTCATTCATTTCAGGAAACACCCTGGACAGCTTGCCTGAACGTCTCTCTGAGCGTCTCTCTGAACGTCTCACTGAGCGTCTCACTGAACGTCTCTCTGAGCGTCTCACTGAACGTCTCTCTGAACGTCTCTCTGAACGTCTCACTGAGCGTCTCACTGAACGTCTCACTGAGCGTCTCACTGAGCACCTCTCTGATTGTCTCACTGTATAATATCGGGACTGTTATCGCGGAGAGGCTACAAAATTCTGCACCGACAGATAAACGCCGTTGTTTTCAGGCGGTAACGTACAGCACGCTACACACGGCTGATTATTAACCAGACTAAGTCATTAACAGGGTCACGACAGGCGGACACCTAAACACGACCAGTGTTTACTGTCCTCTCCAAGGGTCAGGATCTGTGCAACACCCACACCGCAGTGCCATCACGCCCCGGGCTTCAGTGAGTCTGGATTCTATCCTAGAAAATACACTGTGTACAAATACACAATATGGTCAAAAGTATTCGGACACCCGATCGTGAACTTGTCAAACACCTCGTTTCAAAAACAAAGGGTATTAAAATAGAGCGACCTCCGTGCTTTCCTCCAAACTCGCTTCGTTCCATCCTTCCTTCATTCATTCATTCATTCTTTCTTTCTTTCAGAATACACTCGTTCTTTCTTTCATTTCCTTCTGTTCTTATATCATTCCTTCCTTTGAAAGCAAGTCTGTAGGAATTTGTGCCGTTCGGAGTAGGGCTGAGGTTGCTTTGTGCACAGGGGCTCAGTCATGCTGGAACAGGAAAGGACCTTCCCTAAACTGTTGCTGCACAGTTGGAAGCATGTACTTTCCTCTCTGATTGATTTATTACACCTGTTATCACTGTTCTCCTGTATGTAAACTTCTGAACCCAGTTATCTGTATTAACTGCGCTGCCGTATGTTATTTCTGTATCATTTTGATGGTCTGGTGTTTCTGAGCGCTCAAAGACCGTCGGCTTCGTTCGGGGACCGTCGCGTCACGTCAGACTGCGGTTCGGCGGCAAACATCCGACCCTGGAGGACTGAAGGATGAGATGAAATCAGTTCTAACACCTCCTCCCTGTCACTGCATCACCCTAAAGGAGGAGCGGGTGTCTATCCTTCACGTCGAGACGTTCTCTCTTTTTCCCTCTCGAGGCCGCGCTCATTCGTCTGTTTACTCCGAGTCAAATGAAGACGGCAGGATCATTTTTCCAAGCTGATGAGACGGCCGGAGCTCGTTCTGAAGCGAGAGGACGGATCTGTCTCGTCTGACGAATCTATACGGTTTCTTCTGGTCCTGTGCATCAGGGCAGGTTGTGTTTCAGCGATCCATCATGATGGGCAATTCATTCTTCAGAATAATCAACTTTGAAGGATTTAACGTCTTTAAAATGAGCTGAAACGTGGGTGAGACTGTCACAGAAAAAATTAATTAATTAAAAAATTATAAATAAATAAATAATACATAAAAAATAAAATAAATAAGTAATACATAAAAATAATATAAATAAATAAATAATAAAATAATAAATAATGAATGAATGAATGAATGAATGAATAAATGAATAAATAAATAAATAAATAAATAAATAAATAAATAAATAAATAAATAAATAAATAAATAAATAAATAAATAAATAAATAAATAAATAGCTCAGTGGTTAAGGTACTGGACTAGCAATAAAAAGGTTGCTGGTCAAAGCCCCACCCTATATCCACCTTTACTTTTGTAAATAGTATTTGCACCCTTTTCTAATTTGTATTTTTTAGTTATTAAATAATAATCATGCTAAATTAATAAAAATAAAAATAAATAATTTATATTCAACAAATAATAAAATAAAAAAACATGATAAAATAAATAAAATAATAAATGAATGAATAAATAAATGTATTCCTCATATTCATTTGTTATTAAATGTATCATGCTAAATTTATTTAATTAAAATAAAAAAAAATACATTAATACAATATATACAAAAAAACTATAAAAAAAATTAAATAAATAAAGGATTAAATTAATTCCTTAAATTTATCATATTCCTTTGTTATTAAATTTGTCATGCTAAATAAAATAAAAAAATAAATAAATAAAAAAAAAATAAATATTGCAATTTTGATTCTGTTTATCACCCTTGAAAAAAAATAAAATAATTGCTCAATATTTCCTCCTTCTGCTGCTCCCGTCAGGGGGCGCCACAGTGCATCATTCATCTCTTCCCCACAGTTCTCTCACCTCTCTTCTGCACATGCTCAAACCGTCTCCATCTCTCCTCCCTCGTTTCGTCCCTCTAATAAACTCCATTCTCATCCCATCCGTCCTCGTCACTCCCGTCGAGAATGGTTCAGTAATTAGAACGGGGCGTCCCGATACTTTTGTCCGTACAGCGTATCATTACAGAGCTGTGAGCTCCCGGTTAATTGGGGGTTTAGTGGTTGTGGCTCAGCAGCGTATTGCTGCCTGGAGTATTAGTTTATGTTCTTTCTAAACTTTCATACGCTTTTATTGCTCAGCCTGGGTGTCGAGGCGGTTCTCCCGACCGAGACTGTAGTACACTCCAATAAAAATAAAACAGATAAAGAAAAAGAAGATCTCAGAGCATCTCTGGTGTGCTGCAGAACACGGATTCAACTTCACTCCATCACAGAGACGTTTTAAAGTAAAAAAACGCCGGACAGCAGGAACCTCGGCGTGTGAGATCAAGTCCAAACCTCATTATTATTGTCAATGAGAAACCTTTTCAGCTACACGTAAGATAAATAAACAAATAAATAGTGTTATTTATTCTATTAAAATATTATGCATATTAGCCATAAGATTAAAACCACCTCCTTGTTTCTACACTCACTGTCCATTTTATCAGCTCCACTTACCATATAGAAGCACTTTGTAGTTCTACAATTACTGACTGTAATCCATCTGTTTCTCTGCATGCTTTTTAAACATGCTTTCACCCTGTTCTTCAATGGTCAGGACCCCCACAGAGCAGCTATTATTTAGGTGGTGGATGATTCTCAGCACCGCAGTGACACTGACATGGTGGTGGTGTGTTAGTGTGTGTTGTGCTGGTATGAGTTGATCAGACACAGCAGCGCTGCTGGAGTTTTTAAACACCTCACTGTCACTGCTGGACTGAGAATCATCCACCAACCAAAAACATTCAGCCAACAGTGCCCCGTGAGCAGCGTCCTGTGAGCACTGATGAAGGTCTAGAAGATGAGCGACTCAAACAGCAGCAATAGATGAGCGATCGTCTCTGACTTTACATCTACAAGGTGGAGCAACTAGGTAGGAGTGTCTAATAGAGTGGACAGTGAGTGGACACGGTATTTAAAAACTCCAGCAGCACTGCTGTGTGTGATCCACTCATACCAGCACAACACACACTAACACACCACCACCATGTCAGTGTCACTGCAGTGCTGAGAATCATCCACCACCTAAATAATACCTGCTCTGTGGGGGTCCTGTGGGGGTCCTGACCATTGAAGAACAGCATGAAAACAGGCTTACAAAGTATGTAGAGAAACAGATAGACTACAGTCAGTAATTGTAGAACTACAAAGTGCTTCTATATGGTAAGTGGAGCTGATAAAATGGACAGTGAGTGTAGAAACAAGGAGGTGGTTTTAATGTTATGGCTGATTGGTGTATATATACTGACAGATACAGATACAGTTCTGCTTCCTCCTGTAGCGCATTCGAATGAATATAAAACATAAAAAGAAGATCTCAGAGCGTCTCTGGTGTGCTGCAGAACACGGATTTAACTTCACTCCATCACAGAAACGTTTTAAAGGAAAAACGCCGCACAGCAGGAACCTCGGCGTGTGAGATCAAGTCCAAACCTCATTATTATTGTCAATGAGAAACCTTTTCAGCTACACGTAAGATAAATGATGTATTATAGCACCCGCGGACGGCCTTCCAAAGGTACCGATATTAAAAAACGTTCCTGATCGATACTGTGAGACGTTCAGTATTTATTATCCTGAACATCTGACTTTTAAATTCACACTTCAAGGTTTTTTTTGCTTCCTGCATGAATTTCAATAAGCAGTTTCGACTCTCGGCATAAGAGAAGCTGCGCATTGCGGACAAACTGCGTAGGACGTTCCATGCTTTTAAATTTACCACAACACTTTAGGGAAGGCCCTATAAAGACATGAAGAAACGTGTCCTGCACAGATCCCTGATTTCACCATCAGTCAACAGCTCTGGGATGAACCGGAACGTCGACCGATCAATCAGCGCCCAGCCGTACACATGCTGCCATCTTTTGACTGAATGGGCACAAATCCCCACAGACGCACTTCAAAGTCTTGTGAGAAGGTATTATTTACCAGACGTTCCTATGCTTCGAAATCTGATCGAGTCATTATAGAAGCATCAGTTTAGGGATGAAGGTACTGGACTAGTAATCAGAAGGTCGCTGGTTTAAACCCCACCACTGCCACGTTGCCACTGTTGGACCCCTGAGCAAGGCCCTTAACCCTCAATTGCTTAGACAGTATACTGTCACAGTACTGTAAGTCGCTCTGGATAAAAGCGTCTGCTAAATGCCTAAAATATAAATGTAGAAGCATCAGTTTAGGGATGAATCAGAAGGCAGACTGAGATGGGATGTGATCTGGCTGTCAGTGTCCAACAAGTACTTACGCCTGCTAAATAGTCGTAGCCTAGTAGTTGTAGCCTAGTGGTTAAGTTACCGGACTAGTAATCAAAAGGTCTCTGGTTCAAGCCCCTCAACTTCAAGGTTGCCACTGTTGGGCCCTTGAGTAAGGCCCTTAACCCTCAACTGCTTAGATAATATACAGTCACAGTACTGTAAGTCGCTTTTGAAGAGCCCTGACCTCAGCCTTACCAAACAGCTTTGGAATGAACCGGAACGTCAACTGAGGCTTTCTACTGGCCAAACAGGCACAAATTCCCACAGACACACTTCAAAGTCTTGTCGTTCAGGTCACTTGGTTTTGAAACAGGACGTTCAACATGCTCCTGGACGGGCGTCCGTATACTTACAGTACTGTGATTGTATACAGTGTGAGCGATTGAGGGTTAAGGGCCTTGCTCAAGGGCCCAACAGTGGCAACCTAACAGTGGTGGCGATTGAACCAGCGACATTTTGATTACTAGTCCAGTACTGTAACCACTAGGCTACAACAACAACTGCCCTACACTCTGATCGGTGGTTAAGGTACTGGACTAGTATTCAGAAGGTCGCTGGTTCAAGCCCCTCCACTTCCAGGTTGTCACTGTTGGGCCCTTGAGCAAGGCCCTTAACCTTCAATTGCTTAGATCTTATACTGTCACAGTACTGTACGTAGCTTTGGTTCAGGTGTCCACACACTATATAGCCAAAAGTCTTCGGACGCCCGTCCAGGAGCTTGTCAGACGTCCTGTTTCAAAACCAAGTGACCCAAACGACAGCCACAAGACTTCGAAGTGTGTCTGTGGGAATTTGTGCCTGCTGGGTTCAAAGTAAGCCTCAGTCGATGTTCCGGTTCATTCCAAAGCTGTTCGATGAGGCTGAGGTCTGGAATCACAAAGTGAAGGTCTTCATTGGGTTTAGTTCTGGTAAATAAAGAAGACGTTTACCCATCAGCCCACCCGAATTCGAACCTAAGCTCTGCTATATGGACAGTGATCGGCTCGTCTGAGGGAGGGAGGGTTGCACGGGTTCCTCATAACATACAATGTAAATTGTATAATGTCATGCTGGAACATAAGGGAAAAGGGCCTTCCCTAAACTGATTCTGATTTATAACACTCTGAAACACGTGGATTCAGAAATTAGAAGGAGCGTCCGAATACTTTTGGCCACACAGCTGTGCCCCGCGTCCCTAATGCACCATAATAATAAATAAATAAATAAATAAATAAATAAATAAATAAATAAATAAATAAGAGCTGTAACGTAAACACCGGCTCTGATTCTGCTGGACGTGGTTGTGGACGTCATCACTCTCTGACGTCACACGCGCTCTGAATTAGAAGCTCTATTTTTAAATCAAACATGGGGCTTAGTCACTGCAAAACTGACCATTAGCTCACGAGGCTAATACCCGCCGGCTAATTTTACAGCCCAGACGAAGCAGGCAGGGTAACGTAGCAACCGATTCAGCTACGAAAAACGGCTAAATTTAAGTAGCGAGCGGTTTGAAGCGGGACCGAGGGATGAAAAGCTGGTGGAGCGCTACGTCACGCATGTGTGTTTATTTAAGGTGGTCGTTTCAAACCCCCATTTACACACGCCTCACGTGCTGCGGTCCGAAACAAATCTATTTGGGTGTGTGTTTGAGCTTAGCGATGACCGCTGACCGCTAACTTCAGGTAAAAAAAAATGATGCTAGCTGGTTTGAGATTTCAATTTTAACTCAACAGCTCTGGAGTGAATCGGAACATCGACTGATCAATCAGTGCACAGCCCCACACATGATCAACAATGACACAAATTCCCACAGACACACTCTGTGAGAACACTTATAAGTCAGTCTATTTTAATACCATTTGTTTTAAAATGAAAGGTGTCCAGATACTTTTGGCATTATAGTGTAAGTGAATGATTTGCTAGTTGAATCTGAATTTTCCTGGTACTGTGATACAGAACAAATTTATGATTAAATCATTTGACTCCGTCTTTATTTAGCCGAGCTTCTGCTTCTAAATCTTTTATTTACGATAAAAGCATTTTTATTACGCTGGTTTACGTTGTTTTTAAATCGTAAATATGATTTTAATTTAAACGCCACGCTGGTGTGAACGGTGGAGGAGGCAAAAACGATCAAGGTTACAGTCAGACACGTTATTCCGAGGATTTATACGCTTACATCTGCTCATTATTTACACAGGAATTTCAACCAGATCCACTATTAGGAGATGTTTAATATTAATCATTTATTTATCAGTATTTATCAGTACGTATTTATTTTATATTTTTATATTTCAAGGGTGAAAAGCATAATAATTTTAAACAAAATGAATTACAGTATTTATTTATTTATTTATTTATTTATTTATTTATTTATTTATTTATTTATTTATTATTTATTTTTCAAAGGGTAAAATGCATATTTTTTTAACAGAATAAATGTATTTTTTTTTTTTTTTTTAGTTTTTTTTTTTCCCAAAGGTAAAATGCATAATATTTTTTAACCGAATAAAATACAGTATTAATTTATTGATTGATTTATTTATTTTTCCAAGGGTAAAATGCGTAATATTTTTAACATAATAAATGTATTTTTTTATTTATTTATTTATTTATTTATCCAAAAGTAAAATGCATATTTTTCAACAAAATAAATTACAGTATTTATTTATTTATTTATTTATTATTTTTTTTATTATTCATTTATTTATTTTTCCAAATGTGAAATGCATATATTTTAACAGAATAAATGTATTTATTTATTTATTTATTTATTTATTTATTTATTTATTTATTTATTTATTTATTTATTTATTCATTTATTTATTTTTTTATTTTGTATTTTGTATTTTTTTTCCAACAGTGATTTGCATAATTTTTTTTTTATACACGCTTATGCGTTTGTGGCAACAGTTTAGGGAAGGTCCTTTGACTCTCTCAGCCCAACTGATCACTCCTGGGATGAACTGGAGGACTCATTTCAAGCCAGAATCAGCGCTCAACCTTTAGAACGATGTTATGACTTAAAAGGTACAAATTCCCTCAGTCACAGTTCAAAATCTAAAAAAAACAACAACAATAAAATCTGGGAAACCTTTATATCTGTGAACGGAGCGTTGATTTCATATTAGCTCATTGTCAGGTGTCCACATATTTTTGGTAGTTGCTTCATATTGGTCAGGGTTGGTCAGAGTGTCCTCGTCCAGAAACACTGGGTGTGAGGCTAGAACATTAGAGAGCGCCCTGTACTCACCCGCTCAAATCTAGGAACACTAGAGTAGTCACTCCACCTTCTGCATTTGAATACTATTTTCGACATGCTTCAGATAGGTGGCAACAGTTTAGGGAAGGCCCTCGTGTTCTGGCATGACTGTGCTTCGTAAAGATGTGAAGAAAAGCTCGGATTAAAAACCAAGAAACTCCAGCAGCCTGCACAGATCTCATACTTGACAGCTCTGGAATGAACTGGAACACCAACCGGGCACAAATTCCCACAGACATGCTTTAAATAGGCGGAAACAGTTTAGGGAAGGCCCTCGTGTTCCGGCAGGACTGTGCTCTATAAAGATGTGAAGAAAAGCTCGGTTTAAAAACCAAGAAACTCCAGCGGCCTGCACAGAGCTCTGGAATGAACCGGAACACCAACCGGGCACAAATTCCCACAGACATGCTTTACATCTTCTCATTAAGCCTTGTTAGAAACAGGAGAGCTGCTGTTGAAGTTCGGGAGGCTGTGGATGTTTGAGTAGAGTGTTCTCGGGGCTCTTTCGTGGAACAGTGAGTCAGCTCGCTGCGCCGCCGACCGCCCCTGGCCGCCCCCGACCGCCGCCGACCGCCAGCGCGCCCCACGCGTGACTCTGCGGTAATAAAGAAGAATTACAATAATCTCAGATCCTTTATCAGATTGCTCCCGGGCTGGAGGCGAGACGGCGGATCAGAGAGCGCCTCGCCTCCAGTAATATAGGACAGTAGCGGGTGCGCCGGCTTTTATAAACCGCCGTTCATCATCCGCCGCTCGAATCCGCCGCCACGAATATGAAAACAAAGCAGACGGCGGTAAAGAGCGTTTGTCTGAAACTGCGGCGGCTCTTTTTGTTTTGAACGGTCCACATTTCCTCCGAACGGCGGTGAATAATGGAGTCTTTTTCTTTATATGACCGGTGTGTTCGCCGTCGGCCGCTGAGAGCGTCGCGGCAATAAAAGCAGAGAGTCGTTAAACTCGTTAAACACCGCCGAGCCCGAGCGCATACAGTGTCGTTCCAAAAGTATCTGGACGCCCCTTCTAACACTGTAGCTTCTGCAAGTAGAGCAAAAAAATTAACAGTGCACAAGGGTGAAGGATCAAACCCGGGTTACCGAGACCCACTCTACCGGCTGCACCACAACACACATCAAATTATTTATTTAGTAATCAACTAACCTAGTGGGTAACACAGCATTCATGATTGGAAGGATTTTTCCTCCTGTCCGGCAACAGTTTAGGGAAGGCCAGTTGACAGCTCTGGGATGAACCGGAACACCGACTGGACACAAATTCCCACAGACATGCTTCAAATCTTGTCAGAATCCTTGTCAGAAACAAGAGAGCGGCTGTTCTGTTGTTCTGTTGTTCTGTGAGTCCGAGCACATAGGGTATCGTTCCAAAAGTATTGGGACGCCCACCTCTAACAACTAATAATATAAGAGGAAATCACATGCTTCCAACTTTGCAGCAACAGTTTAGGGAAGGTCCTTTCCTGTTCCAGCATGTGCACACTAAATACATTTAGGATAATCTACACTATATGGGCAAAAATATTGGGACGCCCAGTTCTAACAGTCAGACATAAAGACAAGAAAGGCAGGAAACACACCAGACAGGACGCCAGTCCATCAGCCACACACTGCATGTGTTTGGACTGTGGGAGGAAACCAGAGCGCCCGGAGGAAACCCACACAAACATGGGAAGAAAATGCAAACTCCACACAGAAAGGATCTGGACCGCTCCACATGGGAATCGAACTCAGGACCTTCTTGCTATGAAGCAACAGTTGGTTGCATTTGTGTTCCCCTTTTCCGACACTTTATCCTGGTCAGGGTTGCGGTTTGTCCGATTAATTGGGCAAAAGGCAGGAAACACACAGGACAGGTCGCCAGTCCATCACACACACACTTGTCTGCACGTCTTTATACTGTGGGAGGAAACCGGAGAACCCGGAGGAAACCCACACAGAAAGGACTGAGATCGCTCCACCTGGGAATCGAAACCAGGACCTTCTTTCTGTAAAGCAACAGTCAGTTGCTTGTGTCTTCCTCTTTTACCACCTCTTTATCCTGGTCAGGGTCGTGGTGGGTCATTGGGCAAAAGGCAGGAAACACACCAGACAGGTCGCCAGTCCATCACACACACACACACACACACTTAGCACCACTGTGGGGGGAAACCGGAGCGTCAGGAGGAAACCCACACAAACATGGGGAGAACAAGCAAACTCCACACAGAAAGGACTGAGATCGCTCCACCTGGGAATTGAACGCAGAACCTTCTTGCTGTGAAACAACAGTCGGTTGCTTATGTGTTCCTCTTTTACCACCACTTTATCCTGGTCAGGGTTGCGGTGGGTCATTGGGCAAAAGGCAGGAAACACCCCGGACAGGTTGCCAGTCCATCACACACACACACACTTAGCACGTCTGCAGGTCTTTGTACTGTGGGAGGAAACCGGAGCACCCGAACGAAACCCACACAGAAAGGACCCGGACCGCTCCACATGAGAATCAAACCCAGGACCCACCGAGCCACTGTGCCACCTTTGTGATAATTACCAAAATAAATAAATAAATAAAAGCCTCAAAGTTAGAAACAAATCTGCTTAGTTTTTAACCATTTCTAAGATTAGAGAAGATCCGACCGCTTTGATTCGTCTGTACAAAAGCTCCCAGTTTCTCCCAGTCACACAAAAATCAAATCAAGAATTCCATCATCCGGATGTGTAGCGTCATAAATTGCTAATAGATCACGAAGGGATTCAAAATACCGTCCACAAATCAAAGATCTCGTTAAGTATTAACGACTCCGGGTGTCTGTCAGAGTTTCTATTGATCGAGTCTTTATTGATGAAATCTTTGATGTAGATCGTTAGCTCTGTGTTAGCTCTTCTGCTAATCTATTCTGTGTAGTTTTTTACATGGACTGTGACTGCTGGGAATTGTGTCCGACTCGCTGAGCGTGCAGAAAACATGTACATTTATATTTCCGGCATTTAGCAGACGCCCTTATTCAGGCAGACGCCTTACAGTACTGTTACAGTATACAGTCTGAGCAACTGAGGGTTAAGGGCCTTGCTCAAGGGCCCAACAGTTGCAACATGGCAGTGGTGGGGTTTGAACCAGTGACCTTCTGTTTATTAGTCCAGTACCTTAAACATTAGGCTACAACTGCCCTATAAACAACACCATGCTGGCTCAGACGTCGCCCGGGTTATGACGGTTGATGGTACTCACTGTGAGAGACGAGTGGGCATTGAGAAGCGTCCTACTGGCGCATCAAAGCTGGACAGACCACATGATGATGTTCCTGTAGTGTTTAAAACACTGATGCTCGACTACAAAGCCAAAAATGGACCCCAAACTATGTTACAGAACTTTTAAAACCCCTGTGTGTACCACGCAGTATGATTTCCCATGAGCGAGAACTCAAAACCTTCTGTCATCCTTACTGAAAGCGTAGAAATGATTTCATAATCTGTCAAGGGGTCCCAGAAAATATTTGACAATATATTGAGTATAAACAATCTATATACACGTGTGAAAATGCAAAATAATAATAATAATAATAATAATAATAATAATAATAAGAAGAAGAAGAAGAAGAAGAACAATAATAATAAATAGAAAAATAAATAAATTAATTAATTATTTAATAGTAATA